>NC_080571.1:339975286-340275286 GCF_030247185.1 Malaya genurostris | reverse complement strand
TCCAAAGAGTGCTCATTGAGGTTTCTCTTGACAAACCTTCGACAAAATGTCTCCAATAGCTACATTTCTTGGCCCGAGGTATGCTCTTGTACTTGGTTTCTAAAGTCAAGAAATTTTCAAAATTCTGAAGAGTTCCTCCTCCTCGTTTTAAAAACGTCTTGAAAGCATTTTGTTTCGCGTGCTTAGCATCTGAGCACTCTTTGTCCCACCAAGGGTTTGGAGGCCTTCTGTTAGACGATGGACCAAGAAATCGTTTGGTTTGGGCTTGTTCTGCGGCCTCCAGAATCGAACAAACGAGGAAGTCATATTCTTCAAGTGGGGGGAGCTCTTCCATTGAAGTTAAGACACTTGAAATATTACTTTGGTATTTAATCCAGTCAACATTTTTTGTCAAATCATATGGAATATTAACTGAATTAGCAATGCCTTTGTTACTGGTGATTGAGATGATGATTGGTAAATGATCGCTTCAGATTCTACGGAAAATCAATAAAACTTTGTTTAATAAATATGTGATTCCAGAAGTATGATTTATCAGTGTTACTCAAAAAAGGAAAAAACCCAATTGACTGAGCTTTTTTTCCCACGGAATTATTCCCGAGAATTAAAAACAAACGATTAGGAACATCACTGCAAACAACTTTTGCGAGGGCATTAACCACTCAAAAATAGTATTTAATAGAAAAAAATATTGTTGTCTCGTTAATTTTTCATTTCGGACCACTGTGCACCCGATTCAGATGCTGCAACATGTAAGACATGCCACATGCGTTAAGTTCCATGGTTTAGTGAACTAAAAGTTACATAAATTGTAAATGAAGGACATAAAATTCCCAAAACTTGTATTAAGAAAGCAGACTTTGCTCTCAAATGTCGTTACCAGATAAACGATAGGGAAGAAAATGCTTTCTTCGCTTAAAGACTGTCCCAGAAAGTATGGACGCAATCAAAAACCGCTGCCATTTCGCAATGGTTCAGAATCTGTCAATTTTTATGGCTGCGTCATGATGTTTACACTCTTCTCTAACCACTTCTGCAGTTGTTTATTCGTTCAGCAGAACAACGTCTCTCAGCAGAACAACGTCGAAAAATTGTGTACAAATGGTGCACATAACGCGGACTGTCACTGAGAAAGATAGCAAAAATGGAAGGAGTAAGTGGAAAAGCCGTGCGAAATGCAATAAGGAAGTTCGGTGAGGATAACACCTTTGAGGATAAACCGAAAACGGGTCGAAAAAAAGTTCCTGCTAACCCTCAGTTGGATAATACTGAAGGCGTTCGGGCAAAAAAAGGAAGTTTCAGTTCGGGATGTGGCCAAAAAAGTGGGCTCTTCGAAGCCAAATGTTCTTCGTGCTAAAGAACGTTTAAATCTTCGAACCTATAAGAATCGGAAACAACCAAAACGTAGTCCGAAACAAGAAGCATCGATCAGGCCGAGGGTTCGAAAGCTGTACAATACGATTCTTGCTGGAAATTTGAACTGCATAATCATGGACGACGAAACCTACGTGAAACTCGAATACAAATCGTTGCCGGGACCACAATATTATACGGTGAGAGAAGGGCAAGTGTTAAATCAGTCCGAGACATCGATTGAAGTCGAAAAATTTGGTAAGAAAGCTATGGTCTGGCAAGCACTTTGTAGCTGCGGTAAGATTTTGAAACCCTTCATCTCCACTGCTTCAATGAACAGCGAAATATACATCAAGGAATGTTTACAAAAACGACTTCTACCCATGATTCGAAGCCACAAGGATCCTGTTGTCTTCCGGCCAGATCTTGCTTCTTGCCACTACTCGAAGTCAACGGTAGAATGGTATACTACCAAAAATGTTACTTTCGTCCCAAAAGACCTGAATCCACCAAATTGCCCACAACTTCGACCAATCGAGGAATTTTGGGCATTAACGAAGGCACATCTTAGGAAACATGTCTCGGCAGCCGAAACCATTCATCAGTTCGAAAAAGATTGAAGAAAAGTGTCAAAACTTGTCGCCAAGAAGTCTGTATGTAATTTAACGAGGAATGTTCGCAAGAAGATGCGCCAGCTAGTCTACAATGGCTAAATAGCAAATGTTGAGAATAATATTCTGTTGTTGTAGTGTAATATTATCAGTATATCGAATAAAATTTGAATATTCAACACTTACACTAACACTAATTATTTACAGCGAAATCAAAGTGCGTCCATACTTTCTGGGACAGTCTTTAGTTCAAATGAACAATTTTCAGGGGTGAAAGAAAGTTTTCAGAATTGATTTCAGCCTTTAGAGGGTATTTTTCGCAAATTTTTACTTTCGCGATTTCGATTATTTACTTTTTTTTGAATCTGTGGTTCGCCAGGTACAACTCGAGCTGACGACGGATGATGTGAGAACGATTAATATGTGTGGCTCAGTTTATTTGACGTTGAAGAACCTGAATTCTAGACCTGGAATTCTGGAACCGAACTTCGAAGCCACGAACGTAAAGTTTCTGAAAATTCAGCTCTAAAATGCATTCCAACATCCAGGTTCAGAATTCATGTTCCAGAAGGCAGGTCTAGAATTTGGGTTCAAAAGTCTGTTCAATAATTCTAGAGGTTCAACCAAATTCACGAACTAGATGCTTTGATTTTTGAATTAACTTCCGGTTCTGGATTTTAAAGCTGAATTTCGGAGTAGAGCTGAGCTTTTTCGAAAAAACTGAATTCTGGACCTTACCTCTGAAACTCGATTTCGATGCTAGATTCTGGAATTGAACTCGGGTACTGAATTCTAGAACTGAGCTCTACACACTTGAAAAAAACCATGTGATTTTACATCTTATTAGATGCACATAAATGGAGCGTCGCAGCTCACGCAAATTTACGTGGAAGAACATTTAATATGGTGTCTAAAACTCTATACATGAAATTCATTGAAATAAAAAAAAGAATACTGAGAGCGTCGCGACTTGAACCGAGAATCATTGGATGGCAAGTACGTCTGTTATTCGACCGAGCCACAGAAGCATGCATCTGCTTGGCTGGTAAAAGGTGCATTTGAATTCATACAGTCGCACCTGCTAGCAGTTACAGTCGAAACCAGTAAAATTCAAGTCATTACAAATGAGATTTTCCGTCATTTGACAAATTAGGTCTTTATGAATTACATCGTATGAGGGATTAAGTCACCTGTAAAATTCAAATTTTTTGGTGTGTAGATCTGGATTGTTGTGCTGATCACTGAACATGTATTTTGGAACTGAATCCGAGAACAGGATTCCGGTTTGACACTGAATTCTGAACCTAAATCCTAGCACTTAACTTTGGACTTGGATTCCGGTTTGCTGCTGAATTTCAATTACAGAATTCCGGCCCAGTATTCAGTTTTTTTCGGAAAAGCTCAGCTCAGCTCCGAAACTCAGCTTTAGAAACCAGATCAGGAATATAATTCAAAAATCTTCAGAATCTAGTTCCTGAATTCAGTTACACCACTAGATTTGTTGAACCCGACTTTTGATCCCAAATTCTAGACCTGCCTTCGGAAACTGAGTTCTGGAGCTAAAGTTTATGGAAATTCAATTCTAAAATGCATTCCAAAATCCAGCTTCACAATTCAGTTCCAGAAGGCAGGTCTAGAATGTGGGACCAAAAGTCTGGTCAACAAATCTAGTGGTGTAACTGAATTCTGGAACTAGATTCTGATTTTTTTTTGAATTAAATTCCAGATCTGAATTGTAAAGCTGAATTTCGGAGCTGAGCTAAACTTTTTCAAAAAAAAAAAACTAAATACTAGACCGGAATTTGGTGGTTGAAACTCCGCAGCAGACCAGAATTCAGGTTAAAAGTTTAGTGCTAGGAATCAGGTTCAGAATACAGTGTCAAACCCTGCACGGAAAAGCCAGCGATCGCAAAACAACTAAAATATTAGTTGTTTTTCTGATTTTGATCGGTTAAAATTTGGTAAAACTAATCGACTGTTGTTTTAACTAATCTGTCATTTTTGATTTATCGTGCTGGCAGCTTAGCAACGACACCCAACAAAGACACGCACCACAAACAAGTAATGAAACGTTTCAGTTGAGCAATGCCAAACACCCTGAGCGAACAATGAATCGTTTCAATGAGGTGTCACTCGTGCAATTGAACAGAGACACAATCCCAGCAAAGTTACTTGTATGCATGAAAGCAAAAAAGTGTCTCAGTTGTTTCAACCAATTATTCAGTTATTTGAACTTAAGACGCCAATTGCAATAAATATTTTTTACTGTTAGCCTCTTCGGGGGGCAGCTAATCGTTCACTTCTTGAACAACGAAATTTTACCTAATCAACTGCTTATATCTTCATCACTAAACTCACAAAGGATATGGAAATAAACCAAATGATTAAAATTCTCAAAAGGGAACTCACCAGAAAAATGATCACAGGGAATTAGGGAATTTTTCCTTCACTTGCAGAATGGCTCGCTGGTAAACCTAATGCTACAGATACACTTTCAAGAAAATACAAAAATAGTACCCCTTCACTTTAGCATCAAATTTTTAAGCGTTAAGCGGTTTTAATAACATTGACATGAACTGTCCTAGAATCATTACTCTCAGATGAAATTAAAACATTTATACTGTAGGAATATCTATTTAACACATGGAAAACTTGTTTTACAATTAACTGTTATATTCTTCTGCATACTTTCACTTACATAAAACGACCACTACGTAACTAACATAAATGACGTTCATTTACCATTGAAAATTTTCAATATGAAACGCTTGTGGAATCCAGAATTTCAGTTTGACTCTAAGCCCAAAATTTGAAATCGAGATCCGAAGTTGAGATTAGGATCTTGATTCTGGTCCTGCACTTTGGAACTGAACTCTGGTCTGAACCTTAGTTTCATTTCTAGAATTCAGTTTCAAAATTCAGATCGTAGTCCAGAATTCTTTTCCAAAATTTAGTTCCAAAGTGCAGGTTTAGAATCAAGATCCTGATATCAATTCCAGATTTCAATTTTCCAAATTTCAGGCTTAGAGTCAAGCTGGAATTCAATTTCAATTTCAGAATTCTGGCAAGCGTACATTGAACATGGTCTAAATTCTAGCCGCCTCACGACCGGTATCATATTTCCAAACATAGTGCAAGTGATTATAAAAATACTTTCCGACCCAATGTTTGAGCGGAAGAATAGGCATAGAACGAGAAGACTGGTGTTTGTTGTTTGATGAGCAGAGAAGATGTTTGGATATATTATACTGGTCGTGAGGCGGCTAGGATTTAGACCATGTTCGATGTACGCTTGCCAGACCCAGTCTTGTGGTAGAACGGCTCAGGGTTGGCGGAAATGGTAACGCGTATGCACGGATTGCATAAGAAATCTAATGCACGAATTGCATAGAGATTTTCTAAGGAAAAAACGGAATGAACATCGAAACCATGATTCAAACTGATTCATAATTCCCAAATGGTACCAGTTGTGAACGACGGCTGGAGACTACTTCGGAAGAAACTTACCGAAAGTCAAGCAGATTCAAAACGAGCTAATGAAACCGTTTACTTTTATATCCTCAAAGTCGAATTGAAGCATTTCGAGCTATAAATCCGCGGAAGGGCCAAACACTGTCAACAGGACCGGATCAACACCGGAGGAACTCTCCGTATGTTCGTCACGCTGTGACCGTCTGGCATGCAAAGTAAAACAGAACCCGGATCGGATGAAAAGGCAAACGACAGAATGCGGATAGGAAACACCGGGAAACCACCGGCAATCTATCACCGGGAACTCCGGCGGAATCCCGATTCCTGCGCCTGGGGGCGATGCCAAAAAACCATCCAACCGCGTTCCGACAAAGCGTCCCGGACAGGGACCGGGACCTGGGAGGCGGTTGCGGCGTTCCTTGCCTGTGCCACTGTGCGACACGGATTGGGAGCTTCTTTGTGGTGCAAATAATCTCAAACCGAGTTCCCGAGGAAACGAACTACAAAACAAAATAACACAGAAGGCAAAAACATTGCATGTATAATCGTTTTATGTTTTATGTGACATGGAAGATTTAAATCACTCGTCCATATTGCATACACAAAATCGATCGTGTTTCAACTTTTCGCTAAACGATGGCTGGTCTGGGTTTGGGGTTTCGGGCCGTTGGCGGTGGCTCAATTTTTATGATTTTTATGTGTTCTTTACAGAGAGTCCCCGGTGCTGCTGCTGCTGGCTCTCGGTTTTGTTTGCCATGAACCGTAGAGAATCGGAATGCGATTGTAATCGCTTTCGAGCTTCTGGTTTATTGTTTTTTTTTTGGTGGGATAACTTTTTCCGGAGGCTGTCGAGGAAAGACATCACCATCTTTTGGATATCCGTCGAATCAGATTATCGATGATCGTAGCAACCGGTTTACAGTTTGGCTGCCAATGTTAGTCAGTACACGCGAGACTGTCAGTCATGGCCAACTAACAAACGGAGCGCCTGAAAAAGTCTTCAGATGAATTACTCTGAATAGATTACAGAATCACGGAACTATTCCCGATAGCAAAAAAAAAAAAAAACAAAACAAAAGCAACACAATCTGTGTAGAATGCACGGGGATCAGGAATCCGGGAAAAGCATTCGGTGGTTGTCTTGTGTCGTTCAGGTCGTGAAAACAAGCCATTTCTATTTCCAGGTACTGGTGATGGTATTCCGCGACTTGAACTTAGAAGCTTGAGGTAAAGTCGAACTCGTGTCCCTATTAGTAATGTAAACACCGCGCGTGCAGCTTCCCCGCTGTGGCGTATCGGAGCACGCCATGAACTGGGCCGCTGTTTCGGCTTTGGAAGTGAACAAGTAGAATGCAACTTGGAAGCTACGCCAGATAAGCATCTCCACGGGTTCTAGTTCCCGATAATCGTTTCTCCCCTTGCCAGTACCGAATCGTCTAAGATCAATGCCATATCGGAGTACCCCCCCAGAAAAAATGACTAATTGATCAACATTCGATTAGGGGTTCATTGACTCGTGGCGGTCTCGTTGGTTTTATTAGCCGGTACATCCGTAATAGGTCATTATACCTTCGCGTACCGGTTCAAAAGAACTAAACAAACAAACGGTCGTCTTGGCCACAGTCCAGTACCGGTTGAATGGGGCGAATTCCGATATTGATATGCAAACTGAATAGCCATCAGTTTTGCCTGCGACAATGTGACTGACAATCAGTTACCACCGTGCGCTACCGACAATCCAAGTGGGCTTGTACCTACAGGCCATCCGTTCTCAGCCGGGTCGCTATGGGGATGACGGATAGCTCCCGTGCAAAGGGACTAAACACTAAACACTGAACACGCTGGCGTCAATCGGTACTGTCGTCTTGAGTAGCTCCTTTGGATGGACAAGCCGTGATTTAACGACGAAAAGGTTCCCCGTTTAGCCAAAGGGAATTCATACGGTGTGTGCGTGTGTGTCTGTACAAACAGTTAGTCTTGGGGAAGACGAAAAAAAATCATTTCTAATGCATGGCTAATACGAATCTGTATTCAGCCGAGTGCTCCTTCACGCTAAAAGCAGTTCTTCCTTGTTCTCGTCTTCTTGTGTAAATATGCGCGGTGATTTGAGAATTAAAAGTTAATCCAATGAATATTATGCATAAACGTGTTCGGAAAATTTTCTACCTCTTAAAGATATGCTGCTTGGGTTGCAGCTGGGAAGACCGAACCAACCGGCTTATGTAATTTTTCTCCATCTGTCATGGAGGAATGTGTCTGTGAATAGTAATTTTCGGTACTTAATATGCCACCTAAATATGCTTCCCGATATTTATTTTCCATTTGCGCTGGAAAGAGAAGAAAAAATGTCTTCTTCGGCCGGGAACAACCGGCGGCGCAAACTTCTTGCAGTCAAGAAGTTGGCAACCAGCCAACCAAGAATTTGTTGCTTTGAAAAGCCGCTCCACTGGAGAGAGAGAGACAGGCAAATGACAGAAATTTAACTAGACACACTTCGGGAAAAGTTAGCAAATCGATGTTTAACGCAAAAACTAGATCACGATTTGAATAATTATCAATTTCCATGTGCTTCTTTTCCTGGGTCCATCCAAGTAAGCCGCGCTCGAACAGACACCGTCACCGCGTTCTGTCATCCCAAAACTCCCGGCATGAAAAGTGAAAATTCCGACGAAAAATTTATGCTGCATCGCCGGCAGCCAGAAAAACCACCAGTGTGTGCGCGGCCCAACATGCCGCAGAGCGTTTGGACGACCAAATTTGTTTACGGAAGCATTGGTATTTGGCGACACCACCGCGGCAGCAACGCTGGTCCGGCGTGGTGGTGGTGGTGGTGTTGGTGGCGCACCTGATTTCGGACTTCTGCTGGCAGCATGAGTACCATGTGTCATCCCTTCCCATGGGAATCCATAGCTCTAGAGACTAGTTTGGAGCGCACCGGGACTGAATCGTGGTGCGGTATATTTTAAGAAACAAGTTTTGCGGCCCCGTAGAACTACTACTATGGGATAGACGGGAGCCGAGCAGGAATTTATAAAATTAATTACAGTCAATTAGTTAAGGTGAGATGCGATAATGTGCAATTTGCGAAAAACCAACCGAGGGGTTTCCGCTATTCAGAAGCCACTGTTACTGCTGCTGCTGCTGCTGCTGCTGTCGCTAGTGCGTGTCACGCACGCTGAAAATCGGGCGTAATTCTGGTGTGTAGCTGTCATTTATTTTTGATTAAATGAGGATGAATGTTTTGAAACCGACGGTCGGTTGATGGAAGTTGCAAACTATAATTACTATCAAACTGGTAGCGGGAAGGTATTTCTTAAAAAAAATCTCAAATGCAGGTTGTTGACGTTCATGCGCTTTTTTAGTATGACAAAAAAACACAACAGCCAATTTGATTTCAATTTATACGACACCTAGCGACGAGCATCTGTATCTGACTTGACAAGTGATTTCGCATGTGTTGCCGCATTGTAATTAAACTGATGTCGTTGTCGCTTTTAAGAAAACTGAAATTGACTCAGGATAGTTTAATCAAATAAACATTTTTCACGAAACTGTGTTGAGTTCTCACTTAGCAAGGGTGTATCTTATACTTTTAGAAAGCGTCAGCTCGGATTTTAAAATACAAATCATTTGAAAAGAGTCTGAATTCGAATAAAAATAATATGCAGTTTATGAAAACAGTCACATATTTTGAATTGACCAATGAGAGATTGAAGCAAGAAGCTCTATGTGTCAAAGGAAAGGTATGGATTTTTACATTTCTCTTATCATATAGTCCCATAGTCCGGCTTCGACTTCTGGTTCCGGAATCACTGAGCTATGAATGTTAGGACCTTCAATTTCAACGGTGTGTTTTTAAATGTTACGATGTGGAAAGGAACAAATACTTTGATACTATTCAGTAAGCTCTAACAGAGCCGTAGTGAACATTTCTGGGGCCCGAGGCGAACTCAAAAATAATCGCCCCCTCCAATTTTTTAACAAACTCTGTAAGGTTATCTTAATAACATGTTCAATTTAGTAAATATTTGTAGCTTTTTTGAGTGATCCCGCATTGAAAATGTAAACGCCACAAAAGCAATCTGAAATCCATTATAAGATCATATTTGCAGCCAAGTGGACAGTTCTCACAGGAACAAAAGAATACGGTCTCCATCAGTCGGTGTTGAACAGTTTCATTGATTCAAAGCTTCAGTCTTTTTCAAGGCTACTTGAATCACTAACAGTCTTTTCAAAGACTTACAATTAGTCAGCCTTTCTCAAGACTATACAAAGAGTGATATAATCAGTCTTTTTCAAGACTAAGAAACAAATCAGCCTTTTTCAAGGCTAGCTATTCAAAGAACTATTAT
The DNA here is from genome assembly GCF_030247185.1 of Malaya genurostris. Classification (NCBI taxonomy): domain Eukaryota; kingdom Metazoa; phylum Arthropoda; class Insecta; order Diptera; family Culicidae; genus Malaya; species Malaya genurostris. The sequence goes on along the minus strand of NC_080571.1, from coordinate 340,265,499 downwards.
TCGAACTAATCAGTCTTTATCAAGACTTTTCCAAAGTAGGAGTATAATCGAAGACTAATTTAGCCTAGTTAATTTAATTCCAAATTTCATTCATTTCAAACCGGAAAGGCGTCCAACCGGAAAGGCAACAAGCCTAAGGCTCAAAATAATTCAATACGGAATAAATCACAATCCGTTATTCAACATTTTTCTAATAAAATTCACGATCTCATAGAATCTGAATGTAGAAATAAAATACAAAGGACGGATTCCCCTTCCGTTGATTCTATGCCGTCTAACAATTTTTACGAGATTCTTCCTGAATCGGATTGTAGCGACATAGAAGAAAATTCTTCAAAAATTCCCAAAATGGACGCTTGTCGTTCTGGGAAAAAACATCAATCTATGCCACCAGTGACGATGATGATTTCCGACTTCAAAGCATTCCGTACTGAGCTTTCTACTCTTCTCCCGGAAGTAAAAGTCTCATTTCAAATTGGATGAAGAGGAGAATGTCGAGTCTTGGTTGATGGATTGGAAGATTACGAACGTCTCATTCGATATTTGTCCGAGAAACTTCATAAATTTTATTCATCTATATATATAAAAATGCAGAGATCATTCTTTGTAATCGCATCACGTGAGAACGGCTGGACGGATTGAGATGCTTTTTTTTTGTTTGATCAGTTTTTACCCCCACCGGGTTCGTACATCAAAAAAATTAGGAAAACTTACCGGAAAAGTGGGAAAAACCAATAAAGTTATTTTGTATGGACAATGGAATTTTCCACTGAAAAAGTCGCCAATGATTGCTAGATCATCGATAGGTGTTTGGCGCATAACGAGTTGCATAAGTGTTTGGCCGTCGAAGAAAGGAATACTAGATCGTTGAAAGAATCATTTGGCGCGCAACGAGTTGTTTTGTGGGAAGTTTTCACATGCATATTTGATTCATGTGGTTTGTCATTCCGAGCCACGTGCTTAATTGGGTATCAACATTATTGCTTGCAAAATGATTTAATGATGGAACGCATATGAGTGTTCTAGCTATACCGTAAACAGGATCGAAAGTTCTGATATTGTTTATCAGAAGATGCATTGTGTGCAATGTAATCAGTTAGATGATTATTGTTGGCCATCGTAGGCGTGAATTGAACAAATCACATTGTTAAACCGACGACACGACCTGCCACTCGTTTATCAAAACTGTATCGTAAATTTAACTACCCCTCAGTAACTGGTAATGTCAAATCGGAATCAGTTCGAAAAATGTTGATACTGGCAGCACAAGTAGATAAATTGTTGATTTTTAATAACAGCTACCATAACCATGGTTTCTGTTAAATGAAGACATGTGAAATGTACACAAAACGAATCGTTAATTAGGTGTTTCATTACAAAAAACTAAGACTGCCTGAAGTGAAAGACTCTTTTTATGATAAGTTACAAGTGCTCCTGCATCATTATGTATTGGAGCAGTCATAGGAAGTGTTGACAAAATTCGGACATTCATCTTATTCGGTGGCTATGGAACTCATTTGAAGCCATTTACTGTGAACACTCCAAATCCCTTGGTAGAGTTTGCAAATAAACCAATGTTGTTCAATCAGATAGAGGCTCTTGTTGATACTGGCGTTAATCAGGTTACTTACAAATGAAAAATATATTGGAAAATATACTAAAGATATAATTTACTATATAGGTAATATGGCGGAATTCAATCGTATGGAATAAATGGAAGTTAAATTGTAAAAATGAAAAAGTGGGGAGTCAAACCGTTAATTTCACATAAAACGGAAACACCGAGTGCAGCTGGTCCTTCGGCAGGAATTAAATTTATTTCGGAGAGTATTGAAACATTTTCTGATGAATTTTGTATCTTTTCTTTTGAGGAACTGAAAAGATTTATCGTAATCACAGAAAGAAATGCTCCATAGTTATAATCAAATTGAAGAAACCGGTCGGTCGTCGGTCCAAGTATTAGGTAGTATTATAAACTGAAGCATAGAAATGTGCAAATAAATAAAGACAAATAGATATAACTAAATAAATGCAAGAAAGGTTAGCGAGGATACACTGTTGAATGAAATTTATTGTGTGAATAATTCAAGAACATCTCCAAATGTTGTTCAAATTCTAGGGTTTCGTTAAATTGAACGGAGAAAGACTTCAAAAAATGGAGGAAAGAATGTTCAGAATTTGTGGAACCATCATGAAATCGAAACCAACATATTAAAATACCGCTCCAACTTTCCCTTAAATAGTTTGTTCATTTATTCCGCCGCTCGTTGCTAACTATTTCGTAGGATGACGCCTTTCTGTCGCAACACTACTTCTAGTATCAGATTTGGTTATTGTACTATTGTGGTCGGCGCAAATCTAAAAAGAACGTTGAAACAAAATTTAAATTAATATTAAAGTTTCTCATCTTCCTCAAATGATTTGTTTATTTATTACAGCGCTCCATGGTAACTAGTTCATAGCAACTTAAACAGTGTTGCTTAAGAAGATTTATTTCATGATTATCGAGGGGTCGCTATATTTATGGTAACTGGCGGTAAATCACTCACGAACACTTTTTGTTATGATTTTTCCTCGGAGTGCCTGGTCGTGTCGTCGGTTAAACGATTTTTGTTCGTACCATGATAGGATTCTTCTATTTAAATAATGAGATCAAACAAAGAGGTTTGTCTTGCATTTAGCTTGCTGTAGTTCCTTCGCTTCGGATAAAATCTGGTGGATTGAAAACCATTAGTTGTGAGATCCACTATAATACTCCGCTATAACAGAAGAATTGCACATTATTTTCATATAAAACTTTCTGATATAGATTCTCAGTAACTAACTCCACCATTCGTTAATTGTAGGTGGGGTACTAAACAATATGATGTGGTGTCGATTGTGAGAGGAGAAAGAATATGAAAAATGTAGAGCCATAGTACTCAAGTAAGAGTAAGGATTTTAAGATAAAGTGCGGAAAAATTCGATGTAACAAGGTTCATTTAAGGGGTGGGCAGAGTCTAACACTTTTAAAAAATCGTCAATTTTTTTCTTTGTATTTTCTGATAGTAAAAAATTTCAAGTATATTCTGTGCAATTTTCAAGCCTATCGGAACAAAACTCAGCAAGTTATGGGCCTTCATCTTTGTTCATCTCATACTGCAAAGAAGTAAGAGCTCGGCACACAGGCTTAATATTTCTGCTTCGATTGACTTAAAAACTTGAAATGTTTCATTATAACAAGTTATAAAGGAAAAAAATATGATTTTTGAAAATGTTAGACCCTACGAACTCCCTTGAGTAATAAATTGTATCCATTGATTTTATAGACAAAAAACTTTAAACGCGTTTTCCTCTAAAACAGGTTTTGAAAGACCGTGTCCATCGTCATTCAAAAACTACTGCTCCAATTTTTTTCAAATTTTGCACACACTTTCTACACATAAAAAACCAGACTCCAACGTTTTGCCTTTCGTTGTTTGGTACTTTGGGAAGGTTTTACAACTACAAAAAGACGGATTTTTTCGTGAAAATCGTAGTTTTCACTTTGAACAACCACCAAAAATTAAAAAAATTTAAAAAAATCAAACAGAGACGTTGGGGTCTAGAAAAACTTCTACTCTAACTTCGCTGCTTTGATTTGTTCACTTCTGATTAGTCTGCGCTGAAATACAGTGGACACCGCAAATCATGATTTTTAAGAAGCGTCCTAAAAATACTTCTTCACCGACTTATTTCTCAAAATGTTGTTTGAATGATATTTTTCATCGCTTAGACCCTGCCCCCCTTAAGTAAGGAGAAGGTTTCTCGCATCTAGATTTTACCTTCTGCCAGAGGAGTCGAACTTAGCGATGCGAAACATCCGAGTCCGAGTGTAAAAAATTTACTTAATAATTACTGACTGACCAGAAGTCCTAAATTAAAAGTAAAAATAAAGTTTTATCGCTAAATTGTTAATCGAAATTTTTTCCTGTGATTTTCACGCTACGAACATTAATCAAACACGATTGAAAAATATCACCAGACTAGCGAGAAGTGACGAACTACAAGTCGTGAGAGCAGCTTTTGTAAATTTGTGGAATCAATTTGAAGAAGTCATCTTATTTTTTTTATATCGTTTATTTTACCCGGTTTTTACCATTTTGGTCGTTCACCGGTAGTCATCTTAGTTATTTTTGCTTCACTTTTTATTCCATATGTCGAAACCATAGTTTGAGAGAGATCTACAATCGCTATTCGATGCACTGACTCAAAATATGATATGGTGTATTCGCTTCATTTTTGCGTAACAAAAGCTTTTAACATATTTACAATTTTTTTGATTAATTCATCGCAGCCAAGTAATCATTAAAGTAATGAAAAGATACATTAACAGCATAAGAAGTTTTACAATTCTACTGTCCGAAAACATAAATTAAAAAAAAATCGGGCGAGACGAAGTTCGACGGGTCAGCTAGTATGATATAAAATCAGACAGACGCTTCAAGGCTGCCTTGAAAGGTTTATCAAATGATCAAAGTACTGATGAAATTAAAAATGAACTAAAAGAATTGCTTGGTTTTGTCCCTTCCCAGGTACTTCTTAACCACGCTCTGGAATTTCCCATGAACTTTACTTAATACACTTCAATCGAAGTGATGTAAACAATTTGAAAACTCTAGAAAAAGTACGTTTCGTTTCCCACATTAAAATTCATTGGGAACATTATAAACGGCATAATAGTATTGCAAACTTAACGCAATGTCGTCGTTGCCAAGGCTTCGGCCATGGAACCAAAAATTGTCATATGGATATACCGACGACACGACCTGCCACTCATTTTTAAAACTGTATCGTAAATCGAGCTATCCCTCACGCTTAAAAATAGTTACTCAAAAATGAGTAAGATCTCACTCATCTACAGAAAAAGTGGAACAACTCTAATTTAGAGTAACTCCGAAGTTACCCAAATGTGAGTTTTCCCACTGGAAACGATATTTGGGTAAAATCTACTCATTTACTGAGTAATACTTTATTAGTATGTACATGTACCAAAAATAGAGTAACTATCACTCAAATTTTATTTCACATATACCAAATTTGGAAAAAAATGCTCCTTTTCTGAGTGTATTGTATTAAAATATTATGTAATTGAACTCGATGCTATATATGGTGGTCGTTTAGAGTTGTGTTTCAATCGCAAATTAACATACATGTCAGTTATGCTCAGGCACCAATCATACACTTATTCCTCATAAATGACATTTGAGCATATTCGTTTCCATTCTAAAGCACAACACGGAGTTTATCATTCCGGTTTTTGCAGATACAACATTGTTTGTGTTGAGCGACTCACCCTCGAAATACGCGATCTCACTAACAAAAAATACAACCTGTTGCTACAAATGGTTATTACAATTTTTAGACTGATCTTGCGAATAGTAACAAAAAAACGAGTTCTTGCGGTAAACTCAAAGTTAGAGTAGGAGTTACTCAATATCATTGATGATAACTACTCAATTTTTGACGTTTCCATGTATCATTTGAAAATGAGTAACTAGTACTCAAACTCTGAGTAACTTTTTCTAAGCGTGCTTAGTAACTGGTAATGTCAAAATGATATCTTATGAAAAATGTTTGAAATTGGCAACGCGGTCTGAAAAATTGTTGTTTTCGAAATAACAGTTACAGTAACCCTAGTTACCATTGTTTATCTTTTCACAGCTAGCGGACTGCCAGCTTTTATGCTTAAGTCTAAGTTCTTGGTCAAGACATAGTGCGTAAAGCAATCGTTCTCGGTTTCTTTTTTGCACCAGCTCAATCTAGAGCAACTCGAAAGTTCTCAACGTCGACTGCGGATCTACTTAGGAATTAAGAGTTTTTATGGCTTGTTTTCAATTATATATTCTGTTCATTAATAGTATGTATTCTTGTAGATGTATTCTCCTTAGCATCTCTTCAAAGTTCATACAAACCCGAAACTAAATACCAACCGCTTTGGCGTTTATGTACGGCGTTATGCTCAAAGAGTGAAGAAAATTTCATCGTGATGTGGAATTTAGAAATTCGGTGATAAGTCCCGATCGTGATTGCCGTTATTTTTTTACTTTGAATGTAAATGTACTAGAACAGCTTAAATTATTTATATTTCAAATGTTTTTCGATCCAAATTTTTGTACATTTTTAATCAGATACCACGAATTTCAAATGACTTCACCTAAATATATATAAATATAAAAATGCAACAATAAATAAATGATTAAGGTACCGGTGTAACATGCTGTGATTACAATTACAATCAACTTTAAACTTTTACCGGTTTATTAGTAAATCATATTTCAAACGTCCGGAATAAAAAAATGTAGATTGATGAAATCTATATTTGTTTTGCACGTATTACAGCAAGTCGTTCTGTAAGTAAATAGTTCTTGAGCGTGCTTTGTTGGTCGTGACATAATTTGTTTTGCTACCGATTATCATTAGGCAGATGGTGCTTTCCGTGGAATGATTCTTATAATGAAACTCTTTTTAAACGCCAGTAGAAGCCGAGACAATCAGTGTGAGGCTTGACAGGGACATTATCCTATCATTCAAATATAGATACGTAGAAAGGAAGCGAAAAATTCAGTGGTAAATATATGCGGATATGTTATCCCCATAATAACTGGCACATTCCTACAAGGAATATATTTTAGCCTAACTTGATATATGTTAAACTGTATTAAATATAATACATCTTTCAAAGTATTACCTGTGTCTTTATTATGCCGTGCATGGCAACTATTTCGTAGCAACCACAGCAGTGATGCTTGTAAACTATATTTTTTATTATTTTGCCATTCCAATGTACCGGCGAACAATTAAATTTCTTCAAAGGCGATTTGCAAAAACTCACAAGATATCGACCGAAATTTATCGTAATAGGGACTTAAGTGCTAAGCATGTCCAGTGGAATTGTAGGCAAAATAACAGTAATGGAAAAATACTTCATAATCAACTCTCAGCGGGTTACTTTACAACTCTTTATCCCAGTAATCCGACTTGTTTCTCTTCCGTGAAAAACCCGTCTACAATTGATCTGGTTCTAACAGATCAAAGTCACATTTGTAGTGAACCAATTACACATGCTGACTTTGACTCAGATCATTTTCCTGTAACATTCAGACTTTCCAACGAAGCTATAATTAATCCAATTAGTTCTATATTCAACTATCATAGAGCTAATTGGTTGGATTACAGATCTCACATTGAAAATCATGTGGTTCATGAAACTATTTTAGAAAATTCTGCGGACATTGACACAGCAATAGATAATTTGAATCATTATATTATCGAAGCTAGAAATCTTTCAGTTCCCAAAGCTCAAACTAAATTAAATTCACCTATCATCGATGACAATCTTCAACTGCTCATTCGGTTGAAGACGACAATATCAACGTTCTCGTGATCCTGCTATGAAAAACATAGTTAAGGATTTACAAAAAGAAATTAAACATAGATATGAAAATTTCTCTAAAGAAGTTGAATAAATTAAACCTTATTCTAAACCTTTCTGGAAACTTTCCAAGGTTCTTAAGAAACCTCAGAAACCAATTCCTGCTCTCGAGGAAGGAAATCAAATACTACTTCTTACAAATGGCGAAAAAGCTCAAAAACTTGCTCATCAAATTAAATTTGAACGTTGTGAGTCCTATTGAAAATGAAGTCTCACTGAAATATGATCATATTTCAACTCAAGTGTTATCACAAGATGACATTATTGAGACGAATTTTGATGAAATCAAGTCAATTATTAGGAAACTTCAAAACATGAAGGCTGGAAAACGCTGAAGTAATTCCTATCCTCAAACCTGATAAAAACCCAGCAGAAACATCAAGTTATCGACCAATTAGCTTACTTTCTTCTATCAGTAAACTTTTTGAAAAAAATATCTTGTTGAGAATGATGTCTCATATAAATGAGAATTCAATTTTTTTTACCAGAGCAGTTTGGATTTCGTCATGAACATTCAACTACTCATCAACCTGTCAGAGTAACGAACATGATAAAAGCAAAGAAATCTGCTGGAGTTGCTCTTCTAGACATAGAAAAAGCATTCGACAGTGTTTGGCACAAAGGTTTAATAGCAAAAATGTCTGATTTCCAGTTTCCCATTTATTTGATCAAAATGATTCAAAATTATTTAACTGATCGTACTCTTCAGATTAGCTATCAGAATTGTAAATCTGAATTGCTACCCGTACGAGCCGGTGTTCCGCAGGGTTCGAGTGTAGCTCCAATCTTGTATAATATTTTCACTTCTGATCTTCCAAATCTACCCGTTGGTTGTCAGAAATCGCTATTCTGTGACGACACAAGTCTGTTAGCCACAGGTAGAAATCTAAGAGTGATCTGCAGTCGCCTACAAAGAAGTTTAAATATTTTCAGTGATTGTCTGTCAAAATGGAAAATTAAACCAAATGCAGCTAGAACGCAATTAATTGTCTTTCCTCATAAGCCAAGAGCTTCTTTTCTTAAACCAAACAATAATCACACTCTCAAATTGAATGGGTTGGAATTGACATGGTCTGATCAAGCTAAATACTTAGGTTTAAACGTATGACAAAAAACTCACTTTCAAGGATCACATTGAAGGAATCCAGGCAAAGTGTAATAAATATATTAAATGTTTATATCCTCTTATAAACAGAAATTCTAAGCTCTGTCTGAAAAACATATTGTTAATTTATAAACAAATTTTCAGACCAGCCATGCTTTATGCAGTACCAATTTGGTCAAGTTGTTGTTTCACCAGGAAGAAAACGCTTCAAAGGATTCAGAATAAAATTCTGAAAATGATTTTGAAGCGTCCTCCCTGGTTTAGTACAAATGAGTTACACAGACTCACAAATATAGAACCATTAGATGTAATGTCACATAATATTATAAGCAAATTCCGACAAAAATCGATGCAATCTTCAATTGAATCGATTCGCTCTCTATATTAGTTAGTAAGTTAGTATATAAGTTCTTTTTCCCCATTACACAATACAAGTAGGTTTAGAATTTTTCCTACACAAAAATCTCAAAATTGCGGAAGCAAATGATGTCCTTATGGTAATAACCAAATCATGCATATAATAGGGCTGAAAAGTCACCACTTGTGACTGAACATCCAATTTAAATTTTAATAAATCAATTTTAACTCATATTCCAATAAATAGTTATTTAAAAAAATATTCAATGTTCTTGCACGTAAATATCCGTGAACTGCGATTTATGTCAAGTTCGATCAAGTTTTGCAGATTAATCCATGATTTTTTTCCGTTTGGGATTCTTAAAATAAATCTGTTTTTCATCGCCACTGCAAAACTTTTTCGGTTTTCCGTCTGTTTTTTATTCATTTCATGTAGTACCAATTTTCACACTTTTGGACTTGTAAACGATCAGAAAATGTTTGTTGAGCAAAATTCAACATTGCTGTTATTTGCTTCTGACTAGAAGTATCATCCTTATCCAACATCGCTTGCAATTCGGCGTCTTCAAACTTTTTGTTAGCTTTCCGTGTTTGCCATTTATCACATCAAATAAAGCTTGCTTCAGATAGAATCGGAACAAAGACAATTGCCTGTATTTCAGTTATTTATTATTGAATTCAAGATCTTTTTTTTTTATACAAATGTAGCGTTTTCTTCATATTTTTGAGAAAAAATACGGATAAAATTATTCGTCACGTTTTCGAAGGAATTCTCGAATTTTTCTGTAACATGTCTCATTAGGCGGCGCACACCTTCTTCGTCCATCGTTTTAGCTATTTTATTCCACCAGGTCGTCATCTGATTGATGTCTTTGACAACCTTTCCCTTTGCCTTGAGTCTCCTCTTCATGATTGCCCAGTATTTCTCAATAGGGCGGAAGAACTGAGGACAGTTGGGTGGGTTAAGGTTTTCCCTTTCTCTGCATACCATTCTTGAAGGACTTTACTGTAATGACAGCTTGCCAAAATCTGGCCAAAACATTACGGGATGGTCGTGGGATCGAATGAACGGTAAAATTCGTTTTTGGAGACACTCTTTTTGGTATAGTTCCGATGTCATTGTCTTATTTGTAACGAAAACTTTCGATTTTTTTGCCACAGCTGCAAATGCCCTGCCAAATCATAAATTTTCTTGCAAATTTGTTGGCAAAAACAAGTTTAAATTTGGCTGGAACATCCCCCCGAGCCGTTGCCAAGTAAAATTTTTGACCTGGGATTTGCCCGAAGTCAGCCTTGACATAGGTTTCATTGTCCCGTCGAACTTGGTCAGCACCTAGTCATATAATTTCCGAGCACGAATTTTGACCACACCAATCTGTCCGATTTGGCTGTTTGCTAGCTCGATACGACTTGATTCCTTCCCGCAGTCGAGTTCTCCTCACGGTACTATGGGCAGCACCGAATTTTCTGGCCAAATCACGGTCCGACAGATTAGGATTCCTCTTAATCGTCTTCAAAATCTTACCCCGCAGTTTCCGGTCAACAGTTCCACTCCGATGATTGGCTTGAGGCTTCCGAATCGTCGTCAATGTTTCCTTATACCGTTTTATAACGGTATTTCTGAACAATTTCAGCTGTTTAGCTAGCCTAGATGCAGACCACAATGGATGTTCCAAATAACTGTGCACAATTTTTTCCCTTCTTTCGACTTTCATGTTGATTGTAAGTACAGTACAGTAAAGTACAGTCGATTTGCAGAATGTCAAAAATAATACGTGAAGCTGACAAAATTTCCGACACGTGAGCGCCAAGAACTTCCAAATCCGTCCACCAGGAGCGCCACAATATGAGCAAAAGTTTGTTCCAATTCTAAATGAAGCAAGCTTTACTCTGCAGCATTTTTCTTCAAATGAAAAAAAAAAACAATTTCGTCCTGTGAACAACTCTTTTCCGTTGAAGCCGGGGCTAAATAAACGATATAAACAAAATTACGCTTTCAGCAAATCATCACTTTCTGGTACAAAATTCGACATTTATACCATGATTGAAAGATATGATGATGTTCGCTCAATGTCGATGTATATTAAATATGTTTGACAGATGCCGTACCAACCAAACAACAACAAAAACTAAGTCTCGTTCACGCCAAATTAGTTTATTAGTGACTCATTTGTATCTTAATGTTCACTTCCTACCCGTAAACCTAACTGTTGTGTGAAAAAAGCATCAATTTTTCACGGAGTTAAAGTTTCCTTATTTGTTTTTCTCTTCGTTTTTTCGCCTGCTTAGATGAAAGCCTCATAATAGATATTGTCGCTAGGTAACTTCCTGACGGCAAACTAGAAACAATCACTGCATAAAGGCACTAAAGGGATACCGTTACCCTACTTAAAGTAAAAACAGTACCAACTTTCAATTTTACAGAAAGATAGAATTAATAATAACGAAGCACATTCTTTCATCTTCTCAAATTAATACTGTTTGGACATTCTACGGACAATTTGATGCTGATTCTTTTCCTCATTCGAACACTAAACATCAAATAAAACCATTTTCCCTTCAAACTAGCAGCAGGCATTCGGTCAGCATCCAACCCGAAAAGATTAATAGCATCTGATTTGTTACAGCTTTATGTGCTCATTTGCGCGACTTCCAAATCATCCGGAGTCGTTTAGTCGGATTCTTAACTCTTACTTCTCGGTGTGTCGTTTTTTTTTCTCAGTTCTGCCCTGACCGATCGGCACCTAGCTACCAATTATGTAACTCACGCCCGTCAATTCCGGGATTTCTACTGTACCCAATGCGTTCTCTCCTCGCAGCCAACATCAATTTCATCCGACCGACGCGACGCATGGACCCGGCCGGGACTCTGTTGTGAGTCACAGCACACAATCTAGAAACTCTCTTTCGCACTCTCGCCGGCGAATCGAGCCGGCGTCGTTAACTTAATGAGCTTGTTTTTCTTTCGGCTCACCAGCTTGCATGCCGGAGGCAATGGAGCAACGGTCCGCCGAATTCCTCGATGGTTATGCTCTTCCAAGCATAATTTGTCTCAATTATTCAAAAATGCTACGTCGGTAGATCATTTCCATTTGGGCCAATTGAACTCTTTAGAAAACTGTTCCACTTCCTGAGACCTGTGGCATCATCATTAGTTTCTTTCAGCTGATCTTTGATCCACATCCACACAATCAACGGTCCTGGGTGGTGATAAAAGGCATCCCACAAACGGTAGATGATACCCGATGATACCGATGATAACAGCGAGCAACGCGAAAGCAACCGGCTGTTAATTAAAATTTATGGAATGGAAGAATGTATTTTATTACCAAAGGTCATCCGGGGTCCCACTTTGCGCCTTCTGTTTCCTGATCGACGCAACCGCCGCGGTCGCCAGTTTGATCATCTCCGTTTTTACTTGATCCCAAGAATCTGTCCTACAATTTTGGATCCATCCAACGCCAGAGCGTGGCGGCGAAATATGGAAAGCGGTGGTCTGGTTTCTTCTCACAGAATTCACCACGGAATTATGATGGCTATCGAAACGGTTGCTAAACTGGACCCCGGCTAGATAACCCACAGGCGCAGAACGAACGAAAGGCAATTTACGGAGCATATCGTAACCGTTGATGACTTATCTTAACGAGTAGCGAGCGGGTGCCAGCCAGTGAAACCGAAGCATTCGTTAACGATAGAATGTTGAATTTCTCACTGCGAACGAAAATCTGTAGTTTCGGATTATTATTAGTTAGACAAAATGATTCGAGTTTGATAGCTAAACATAAAGAAAATAGACAGGAACTAGATATGAGTATAACAATAATAAAATGTATAAATAAAACTGTCTCTCTTATGAATCTCATAAAATGCTTTTATTTAACATTCTTATGAATTTCAAGATTTTAAATTCAAACAGCCAGAACCTAGCAGATTCTAAGAAACCTTTTCTGGTAAAATATAATTTATGACTTATCTCAAAAGGTGCCACTTAAAATACCAAAATTGGTTTCATTTGATATTTTTAAAGTGTTATACGTCGGTCGTCGCCATCATTTATTACAGTATCATAAAAATGCAATTATTGCAAATGTTTGGTAAGATTCGATATAAATGTATCTCTGTTATGTTTGCTCACCTTTTTCATAATAAATAGGTATAGAATTCGTTTAAACTAAAGCAAATTTGTTCGAAGTGTGGATAGCATGTGTCGGTTCTATTCGTACTCACGTCGCCCAGTTTTGTGTATGACATTACCCACCTGTGTTTTATTTCATGGCCCTCCATACTCCACAGCTCAGTTGTTACTTGACCAATTTTGATAAATTTTACACTTTCATATTTTGTTAAATTTGTAGATTATTTTAACTGTGCCATTATTGGCGATCGCTTAGGAAAAACTAATGAAAATCTGATTTTTCATAACTTTGTTTTTAGTCAACCGATTTTCGAAACTTGTTTACCAATGAAAAGGTACTACTTCCAGAAATAATGAAAACTGTAGATAGATAGACCTCAGAAAAGGTGAGACTTTTTACAATGATCGTAAATATCTCGAAATTCAAAGCGATGACCTATATATTTTTACACATCATGCAGTGAAAGATAAGCCATATTTTGATGTACACGGTATGAGGGTGGCTTTTATTATAAAGGTGATCCAAAAATTATTTTGCGGATGTGTTGAGATAGAAAACTGCATCCTTCGGCAAAATTGTAGATAAACTTATATCGAGCAGCTTTGCTGAAGACACCATTGTGGTATTTTCAACGGTTTTAGTGTTACAGTTATTTTTAAAGAGCAACTTAGGGTGTTCTTAAAAAATCAGATTTTTTACTGCAACATTTTTATTTTTCACTTTTCGTATCAGGTATTTCTGAACATTGTTTAAACCAATTTTTTGATGGCTGTCGCATTCAGGTAGAGTTTTCTGAACCGAAGTTATGAGCAAAGCTAGTTCAAAAATGGATTATTTTTAAACTGCTGTATCTAATATTGAGGCAAACGAAAAAAAATCCGTTTCTTGCATTTAACAGAAAATTCTTTCGAGCATGTTTATAAAAAAAGGCGGAGGAGATATTTTTTACATTGTGTTAAAACATTGGTTTTTTTTATTGAAAAACACTCTTGTTTTGTTTTTTTTGTCTTCTAGAGTGTTAAAGCTTGCTTCAAATAGAATTGGAACAAAGACAATTGCCTGTATTTCAGTTATTTATTATTGTATTCAAGATCTTTTTTTCTACAAATGTAGCGTTTTCTTCATACTTTTAAGAAAAAACACGGATAGAATTATTCGTCACGGTTTTGAAGGAATTCTCGAATTTTTCCTGTAACACGGCTCAGTAGGCGGCGCACACCTTCTTCGTCCATCGTTTTAGCTATCTTATTCCACCAGGTCGTCATCTGATTGATGTCTTTGACAACGTTTCCCTTTGCCTTGAGTCTCCTCTTCATGATTGCCCAGTATTTCTCAATAGGGCGGAACTGGGGGCAGTTGAGTGGGTTAAGGTTTTTCGGAACAAACTGGACCACTTTCTCTGTATACCATTCTTAAACGGCTTTGCTGTAATGACAGCTTGCCAAATCTGGCAAAAACATTACAGGATGGTCGTGGGATCGAATGAATGGCAAAATTCGTTTTTGGAGACACTCGTTTTGGTATAGTTCCGATGTCATTGTCTTATTTGTAACGAAAACTCTCGTTTTTTTGCCGCAGCTGCAAATGCCCGGCCAAATCATAAATTTTCTTGCAAATTTGTCGGCAAAAACAAATTTAAATTTGGCTGGAACATCCCCCCGAGCCGTTGCCAAGTAAAATTTTTGACCTGGGATTTGACCGAAGTCAGCCTTGACACAGGTTTCATCGTCCATCAGAAGACACCCGTTGAACTTGGTCAGCACCTGGTCATATAATTTCCGAGCACGAATTTTGACCACACTATTCTGTTTCATGGTCCGATTTGGCTGTTTGCTAGCTCGATACGACTTGATTCCTTCCCGGAGTCGAGTTCTCCTCACGGTACTATGGGCAGCACCGAATTTTCTGGCCAAATCACGGTCCGACAGATTAGGATTCCTCTTAATCGTCTTCAAAATCTTACCACGCAATTTCCGGTCGTCAGCTCGACTCCGACGATCGGCTTGAGGCTTCCGAATCGTCGTCAATGTTTTCTTATACCGTTTGATAACGCGCCATACGGTATTTCTGGGCGATTTCAGCTGATTAGCTAGCCTAGATGCAGACCACAATGGATTTTCCAAATAACTGTGCACAATTTTTTTTCCTTCTTTCGGCTTCCATGTTATTGTTTACAAATTACAGTCGATTTTCGGAATGTCAAAAATCATACGTGAAGCTGACAAAATTCCCGACACGTGGGCGCCAAGAGCTTCCAAATCCGTCCACCAGGAGCGCCACAATATGAGCAAAAGTTTGTTCCAATTCTAAATGAAGCAAGCTTTAAAACTAATTCAGGTGCATATTCGGGAAGATGAAGTTCACTCACGTTGGTTGTTACTCTATTTGAATACCTCCTCCAGATTCGCTAAACGATTGAATTTCCCTATACTTGTGTATTGATTATTTTCGACTTTCTTGCGCTTCCTCACCGAACGTCGAGATCATGAGTCATCTCGATTTTTTGTTTTGAAAAAATCGACACTTTGGGACTTTTAATTTTAAGATTTCCGAAATCGAGCGTCGAGTTCTGGTGTTATCTCGACGTTTCAGGCAATTCTAAGATATTTGACATAAAAAATAAATTTCCGATTTTGGTGAAATCAAGAATTTTTTTTATTTTTTATGACACTAGATCTTATTGTTTTAGCCAATTTCAAGATATTTGAAAAAATTGGTCGATTTCGGAAATTTCATGTCAACCGGTGATTTTTCAAAATGGAAAATTATCAAACTTTCACCATTTTCTTTACGTTTCGTCTTAGACTCGTCAGTGCAAAGTAGTTTATGTTGAACTGTTATGCCATCTGCAGTTCAACATAAACCGCCGAGGCTAAACCGAAACGTAACAATTGGTTGTGTACTCGAGCACAAACAAGGTTAATTCCTAAATAACTTCCAATGCTGGTCGGCACCACTCACCCACCTAGCGCTTTACGAAATTAAAGATGATTCCAAAATATTGGCACCCTACTGTTTAATTATACTTCCATTATTTTGGAATCCAATAATAAAAATCCAATCACAAAAATTATTTTATGTTTTTGGTAAAAAAGTATTACCCTATATAGTATGAATTTCGTTGTTGTTGTTTTTCGAGACGAAAACAACTGTAAGCTGCAGGTAGATTGGTTGGTTGATGCTAATCGCAAAAGCTGCTGCAAAACCAATATTCGAGGCGATTCAAGTTTCATAAGTACCTGGAATAGTGGGGCTCACTTCACTGAGAAAGATGGCGTAACCGATCTGAGAACTGTTTCATTCTGTAGGTCAGTCACGTACCGCGCAATCACATTGCTGAACGCCGCCTAAAAGGTACTCTCCCAAATCCTTTGCCGTCGTCTATCACCAATATCTAAGGAATTCGTAGGGCCGTACCAAGCGGGATTTACTGGAGCCCGCGCCACTACGGATCACATATTCGCTATAAGACAAGTACTCCAGAAGTGTCGTGAATACAACGTACCCACGCATCACCTATTCATTGACTTCAAAGCGGCATACGACACAATCGGTCGAGTACAGCTATGGCAGATCATGCACGAATACGGTTTCCCGGATAAACTGACGCGATTGGTCAAAGCAACGATGGATAGAGTGATGTGCTACGTCCGAGTATCTGGGACGCTCTCGAGTCCCTTCGAATCTCGGAGAGGGCTACGTCAAGGTGATGGACTTTCTTGTATCTTGTTCAATATTGCCCTGGAAGGTGTGATTCGAAGAGCGAGGATCGACACGAGTGATACGATCTTCCGAAAGTCCGTACAACTTTTTGGCTTCGCTGACGATATTGATATTGTGACACGTAACCTTGAGAAGATGACGGAAACCTACATCGGACTGAAAGCTAAAGCTAGGCGTATCGGACTGGCCATAAATACGTCAAAAACAAAATACATAAGAGGAAGCGGTTCTACAGAAGAAACATAACGACTCCCACCACGAATATTGATAGACGGTGACGATATCAAGGTGGTTGACGAGTTTGTGTATTTGGGCTCACTGGTGACCGCCGACAATGACACCAGCAGAGAAATACTTAGACGTATTTTGGCAGGGAATCGTGCGTACTTTGACCATCTACAAAACGCTGATTAGACCGGTTGTTCTCTATGGCCACGAGACCTGGACTATGCTGGCAAAGAACCAACGCGCCCTCAGTTTTTTCGAAAGAAAGGTACTGAGGACCATCTATGGCGGAGTGCAGATAGAAGACGGAACGTGGAGACGGCGTATGAATCACGAATTGCAACAGCTGCTAGGAGAACCACCAGCCCAGTGAAAATGGTTCTTGAATCTAATCCGACTGGTACAAGAAGAAGAGGAGCGCAGCGAGCAAGGTGGATCGATCAAGTGGAGGATGATCTCAGAAGCGTCCGTGCCTTTAGTGGCTGGCGACGAGCAGCCATGGACCGAGTTATGTGTGATACAGCAAATGACACCCCAGGCCTATGGCAGGTAAGGTAAGTAAGCCTGATAATTTGTTTTTGAAATGTCATCAATTAGGGCAACGGCTCCCTATTTCATCTGAGCTCCTATTTCCATCTCATCCCTTCACCTCATTACTTTGAACATGAATAATATTTTACAACCTACCTGAACCAAACTGTGAAACGTTTTAAAATGATTATAAAAGCTATTGTCACACTTTCCTATTGAAAGAAATGGTTTTAAGTTCATCGGTTATCGTTTTTTTCATTTGAAATAAACTCACTTTTCAATTTAGGACACATTTTCATCTCAAGATTTACAGTTCGTCATGTTTCTGATTATCTACTAATCGATTCGTCCCAAAACATGATCACTATTTCTCGCAACTACACTACCATCGAATGCTGGATGACTTCATAATTAGTTATGTTCACTTGCCACTTGTTTAGTTAACGATTAAAAACTTAAAAAATTACCCGACAAGCAATAAAAGTCTTCAAAAATATGAGATGAAAGTTTTTCACTTCGTTCACTTGATTGCGCTTTGTTTTCATCTCATTTGGTTTCGCAAAGTTGCCAAGTTATCTCATAATGTTACAAAACAAAAATTGTTTTTCTTCTTCAAATTATCATCAAAAAGTATGTTTTTGGTATCCGTGACATTTTTTTTTCCATAAATACGTTTATTTCTTAAGGCAGTTTACATAAGTTTTTCTTCGCCGTAGCATCACTTTTACATAATATTCTTATCCTAATTTAATTCTAACATAGTCACAACGTTTTGAATTTATTAAAACATATTCTCTTATAGCTTAAATATCATCTTAAGTAACTCGTCATTAATTATGAAATCTACTCGGAAATATTATTTGAACCAAACGATTAACTTCTATAAATTATAAAATAAGCTGTTATTTTCAGACATTTTGTTGATAATTTCATAAACTGTTTCGAGTTTGTTTGTATCATTACATAATTTTTATTCTAATTTAGCTATTGGTTGAACTCATGGACGCAGCTGGGATCAGAACTAAGTCTTGAAAGGGGCCTTTATTAAATTGAAACTCCAGTTTTCTTTATGAAATGATAAATAAGTTTCATGTATGAAAGGTCACGACAAGCAAGAATGTCTCGAACTGGGATATTGGATAGTCTACCTTGGGTACGCAAAGAATTTATTAGTTGAGATCTGACATCACGATACTCCACGCATGTCCAAACGACATGATCAATATCCCGATAACCTTCTCAACAAGCACAATGATTAGTCTCGGAGAGCCCAATTCGAAGGAGATGTGCATCTAACGTGTAGTGATTGGACATGAGTCTGGACATCACACGAATGAAATCCCTACTCACATCCAGTCCCCTGAACCATGCCTTTGTCGATATTTTCGGAATAATTGAGTGCATCCACCGACCCAGATCATCTCTATCCCAAGATGCTTGCCAGCTGGCAAGTGTTCTTTGGCGAGACGAGCTATAGAATTCGTTGAAAGCAATCGGTCGCTCATAAATTTCACCCTCAATAGCACCACGTTTGGCTAAAATATCGGCTCTTTCATTGCCAGGAATGGAGCAATGAGCCGGGACCCAAACTATTGTGATTTGATAATTATTGTTCAATATGTCGTTCAGGCACTGTTTTATTTTGCCCAGGAAAAACGGTTCATTTTTGCCAGCAGCGTTTGAGCGAATGGCTTCAATTGCACTCAGACTATCTGTGAAGAGGAAATAATGGTTGGGAGATAATGTGACGATTACACTCAAACTATAATGAACTGCTGCTAGCTCTGCTATATAAACAGATGCAGGTTCTTGAAGCCTAAATGAGGCCGAAACATTATTGTTGAACATACCAAACCCTGTCGCTTCTTCAATTCGCGATCCGTCCGTGTAAAACATTTTCTCAGAGTCAATATGCCTGAACTTACTTGAAAATATTTTTGGGATTTCCGTCGAGCGTAGATGATCCGGGATTCCACGCACTTCACGCTGCATGGATGTATCGAAAAATAAAGTTGAGTCAGGGGCACTTAGGATGCTGACACGGATAGGAATATATCTTGAAGGGTTGATTTCCTGTGACATATGGTTAAAATATACTGTCATGAATTTTGTTTGAGATCGAAGCTCGACTAGTCGTTCGAAATTATTAATTACCATGGGATTCAGCACCTCACATCTTATTAGCAGGCGTGATGAAAGCTCCCAAAATCGATCTTTTAATGGAAGAACTCCCGCCAGAACTTCAAGACTCATTGTATGTGTCGAATGCATGCAGCCTAAGGCAATTCGCAAACAACGGTACTGAATTCGCTCAAGTTTTATAAAATGAGAGTTTGCAGCGGAACGAAAACAAACGCATCCATATTCCATCACTGAAAGTATCGTTGTTTGATACAATTTTATTAGATCTTGCGGATGAGAACCCCACCAAGATCCTGTTATTGTTCGAAGAAAATTTACTCTTTGTTGGCATTTTGTTATCAGAAACCTAATGTGTCCTCCCCACGTGCATTTGGAATCGAACCACACCCCGAGGTATTTAAAAGTTAAAACCTGTTGGATCATTCTTCCCATCATATGGAGCTGAAGCTGCGCGGGATCATGCTTTCTTGAAAAGACGACTAACTCTGTTTTCTCCGCAGAGAATTCGATACCAAGATGAACAGCCCAATCGGACAAGTTATCTAGGGTATCTTGCAATGGTTTATGCAGATCAATAGCTTTGGGTCCAGTAACTGGAACCACGCCATCATCTGCCAATTGTCTTAGTGAATATGGGGTTACTAGACAGCTGTCAATGTCATTTACGTAAAAATTATAGAGGAGCGGACTGAGGCATGAGCCTTGCGGGAGACCCATGTAACTATTTCTGAGTGTTGCCAAATCGCCATGTGAAAAATGCATGTGTTTCTCTGACAAAAGGTTGTGCAAATAATTATTTATAACCGCTGGGAGTCCATTTTGGTGAAGCTTGTCTGAAAGAACATCAATGGAAACTGAATCAAATGCTCCTTTAATGTCTAAAAATACAGATGCCATTTGTTGCTTTTGAGCGAAGGCAATTTGGATGTCAGACGAAAGTAATGCAAGGCAATCATTCGTCCCTTTATTTCTACGGAAGCCAAACTGAGTATCTGACAACAAACCGTTCGTCTCGACCCAAGTGTCGAGACGTCGTAGAATAATTTTTTCGAACAATTTTCTGATGCAGGACAACATCGCAATGGGTCTATATGAGTTGTGATTGGAAGCTGGTTTCCCCGGCTTTTGAATGGCGATAACTTTCACTTGTCTCCAGTCAGGTGGAACAATATTTTGCTCAAGAAACTTGTTGAACAATTCCAACAAACGTCTTTTTGCGAGGTCGGGCAGATTCTTCACCAAGTTGAATTTAATTCTGTCCAACCCAGGGGCGTTATTGTTACAAGACAAGAGTGCTATAGAAAATTCCATCATTGAAAATGGGTTATTAATAAAACCATTATTTGGAGGAGATTCCCGTATAATGCTCTGCGTAGGAACAGATTCTGGGCAAACTTTCCTAGCAAAGTCAAATATCCATCGGTTCGAGTATTCCTCACTCTCATTGCCCACGTTACGATTCCTCATTCGTCTGGCCGTATTCCAAAGAGTGCTCATTGAGGTTTCTCTTGACAAACCTTCGACAAAATGTCTCCAATAGCTACATTTTTTGGCTCGAAGTATGCTCTTGTACTTGGTTTCTAAAACCATAAGTTTTTCAAAATTCTGAGGAGTTCCTCCTCCCCGTTTTAGAAACGTCTTGCAAGCATTTTGTTTTGTGAGTTTAGCCTCTGAGCACTCTTTGTCCCACCAGGGGTTGGGAGGCCTTCTGTTAGTCGTTGGCCCAGGAAAGCGTTTAGTTTGGGATTGTTCTGCTGCCTCCTGAATCGAACAAATGAGGAAGTCATATTCTTCAAGTGGAGGGAGCTCTTCCATTGAATTCAAAATACTAGAGATTCTACTTTGGTATTTAATCCAGTCGATATTTTTTGTCAAATCATATGGAATACTAGCGGAAGTAGCAATGCAATTGCTACTGCTAATTGAGATGATGATTGGTAAATGATCGCTACCGTGTAAATCAGGCAGTATTTTCCAGGTGCAATCTAGTCGAATTGATGTTGAGCAAAGAGATAGATCTAATGCACTTGGGCGTGCCGGAGGTCTTGGGATCCGTGTCATGCTACCCATATTTAATACCGTCATGCTAAAATTGTCACAAATGTTTTGTATTAAAGATGATCTGCTATCATTGTAAATGGAACCCCACATAATACCGTGCGAATTTAAATCCCCCAGAATCAATCGTGGTGCAGGAAGGGCTTCAACCATTTCATTAAGCTGTTGCTGTCCAACTTGTGCTTTTGGAGGAATATAAACCGAAGCTATGCAAATATCTTTGCCTTTAATGTTTATTTGGCAAGCAACAACTTCTAAATTAGAAGTTGAAGGGATGTTTAATCTATAAAAGGAATAGCATTTCTTAATTCCCAAAAGCACTCCACCATACGGAGAGTCTCTATCGAGACGTATAATGTTAAAATCATTAAAATTTAAAGCTATGTTTGAAGTAAGCCATGTTTCGCATAAAGCAAATACATCACATTTTTGACTATGCAATAAAATTTTAAATGAATCAAGTTTAGGCATGATGCTTCGACAATTCCACTGCAGGACAGTGATTGTATCATTTGCGGCGGGTGATAAATTATCCATCAAAAGATACAAAACCTGAGACAATTGGCCATTGAGCTGATAACTGCTTCAAAAAATTTCTAGCTATTGGAAGGAATGCCATTATGAGGGTCTTTAAGGGTTCAGATATATTGAATGCTGAGAAAATCCATTCAACAATTTCCGAAAACTTCAGTAATCCTGTTGGTGGCTGTGAAATGGAGCCCACAGGATTATTACCTTTTTCTGTGCTAGATCCTGGATTGGTTTGTGAATTTGACAAACCAGGAGGCACAGTCTTTGGTTTTGACTTTTTTTTGTTTAACACGGGGATCTTTTTTTGAAGATGAAACTTTAGGTGTCTTTTTTGGTAATTTGGAAGAAGACTTCTTTCTCTTAACTGACCCTTGGGTAGTGATAAACGAATTACCTTCACTATTTTCGTCAGAGTCAGAGTCCTCTGTTTCCTCTAGATTTGAAAACCCGTTTTCGGTTTCCAAAGGGGGGACATCAATGACCGTTTTAAGCATTTCTGCATATGTGCGCTTAGACCGTGCTTTTAAAGAAAGCTTAATTTTGTCTTTGTGCATTTTAAATGCAGTGCATACTGAAATATCCTCATGAGGACTTTCCCCACAATAAATACATTTTTCAATTTCCTTGTTGCAATCATTATCTTTATGAGGTCCTTCACACTTAATACATTTTGGTTTATTGCTACAGTAAGTAGCTGTGTGTCCGAATTTTTTGCAGTTCGTACAATTCATTACATTTGGAACAAAAAGCCGAACAGGGAGGCGAATTTTATCGACATAGACATGGGACGGCAACGCAGATCCGGCAAATGTCACTCGAAACGAGTCTGATGGGCGATAAACTTTTTTTCCCTCTTCATAAACTACTGAGTACAGTTGTTTGCACTCCAGTATTTTTACACCCTCAAGCATAGAGTTCTTGAAACGACCAACACCATGCTTGAGTAAATCATCTACCGAAAGACTCGCTTCGGTAACAACACCGTCAATTTCGACATCTTTGGAGGGTATGTAAACTTTATACTCTTTAATGAAATGTTCCGAAGAGACAATATCATTCGCGTGTTTCAAATTATTTACCACAACACGAATTTTATCGTTATTTACTTTTATGATCTCTTTGATTGAAGAGTATCGTGATGTCAAACCTTTAGAAATTTGGTAAATGTTTAATGGCTTTGATATACGTCTAAAAAAGACTATCCAAGGCCCAGAAGAGCTCTCCTGATATTTTTTCGTTCGTGGGGGTATAGGATTCATGCTAGGATTTACTTCCATGGATTCATCCATCACATTAAAATTTTTAATCAAACTTTAAAATAAGAAATGAAACCAACACTACACAGTACTCAATCAAAAGGAAAAGAAAAAACTTCTACCTTGAAATTGTTGTCTATCTCCGTTGCACTGCCGTGTAGATCCTCGTTGCTCTAGATGTTCTTGTTGGATGCTGATTGTTGGATGTGATGCTACTGCTACCTGACATCAAGCACCACTCGATTTCCGATTTACTTTTGTCTTCGCCAGCTGCAACCAGCGCAGGTCACCGGTGTATACCTGCGTGTTGTATGGCAGTGGAAAGACCGAGTTGTCTTGTCTCCTTCTTCCTTGTGCTCCGCACCGATATGCTTCTGCACCGAAGTGCCTTCGCACCGGTGTGCCTTTGCACTCTCCTGCTTCTGTGTGCCTTTGCACTCTTCTTCTTCAATGTGCCTTTGCACTCTCCTGCTCAGCACTTGTGGCTGTATATTGTGGCCTGGGTAGAGCTTGGGAAACGCCCTTTGTTGTTTCCTTCACCAGCTTGGCCCAGCACTAGGGCTCTCTTATGCAGCACGATTTTACGTTTTAACGGCTGCTGCCAACAGGTCTCTACCTGTAGTTCAACCGTTGTCGTATTTAACGCGTGTAAACTAACCAGCGTTATTAAACTGTACGCTTCTATACACAACCTTCTCGGTTGAACGGCTATTACTGAATGATCCGTGACATTAGTTTAATTATATTATTGATATTAATATTTCAATAAAACTGTTTCAGCTTCGAATATTACCAGAAAGAACGTGTTAAATACTAATGAAATAACCATTGTGGCAAATCTAGTAGCACTGGTTTCATTCCGCTATACGCCAACATAACGCTGTGAAGTGTGTGTGTGTTTCATCGGCTGTGCACAGAGATGCCAGATATTTTAATAGAAAATATGTATTACTTTGCATAGAAAGTCTATATCTATCTGTTTTAACTAATAAAATGATGTTAAAAGATAGCTCTGTAGATCTCCGTAAGTCATTGCCCTATTAATTAGACGCGGAAATTTTTTACCAATAATAATAATGTGGAAAAATCCTGGTGGGAACGGTTGTATCGTTTGAGTTGTATATCTGGCAGCGTTTAGTCAGCCATCTGGCAGCCATGCGTATGCGGGTGAGAGTGTAATAGTGGAATATTTTATTTTGATTGCTATCGCCATTGCTAATTTATAGGATGAATAAAAGATCAACGATAGGATGGATAAAAATCCTTTGAGATGAAATTAGGAGCAGAGTAGTGAAAACATCATTAGCGTTTTTAGCTGTTTTATAAATATTAGTTGAATTTTCAAGAAATGTGAATCAATTCTCAACGTGGAGCAAGGCGAATGAAGCAGTAATATGAAATAGTTACAGTGATTTTAGTGGCTAAATCGGGGTTTGAAGGCGACGTCCTTACAAATGAGATGAAATAGGGAGCCCTTACCCTAGATATTAGGTTTCAAATAACGTGACAAGTATGATCATTTATTCAGATTAGTTTCGTTTTCGAGGACCGACGAAAAAATCCTTGTCACGCTCGAACAGAATGATGATGTTCACATGCCTACGAGTTCCATTGCTTGAAAATACAAACACATTTTATGAGTTATACAAATAAAAAAAAGAAGATCTTGTTGAATTCACAACAAGTTGAATTAGCAAGCAAGCTAATACGGGTTATTGAAAAAATCGCCGGGAATTTGTGCTCACTGTTCACAATCTCAAAAACATGTAGTTTAAAATAAAATTAAATCAGTTGCACGAAAATTCTTGCAGCAATTTTATTTAAAACATTTTAATTATATGGCAATAATTAATGCCGCTATTGTCATATGACGATACACTTTATGCGCTAACCAGTTGAAAAACAAATGAAGCGAACTTGATTTCCTAGTGAGTTTAGAAACATGAAATTTTGTTTCAAGAAATAGCTTTTAAGAGTGTTGATTTTTATCATTGTATAAATGATCAAACTTGTTCAGACTTCCGACTTTCCAAATGCTAACTACTTTTCACATCATCTGTCAAGTATTACATATTTGAACATTGTAACAATTTTATTTAATTTGAAGTGTGTCTCATTCTTAACTATCACCCTTATTCTGAATAACGTCGTATCGTTTTTTCCCTCGTATTTCATTTGTATTCCCAATAACGCTAGCAAAATCAAAGGTAGCTATGATTCGATCGAACCACATTCGATCGAAAAATCAATACGTCGTTATTCAGAATAAGGGCGTATTTCTTGAATTTTCTTGAAGCTTATCGATTGCCGAGCTTACGTGCTTATGTTTTCTGGTACGACTCGGACGTTACTGGCGAAATACCAAAAGCAATGATAGGCAGCAAGGTCTTACAAAAACAATACGGAACAGATGTGTTACTCAAAACAAGACAAAAGACGTTTTTGTAAAAATTCTTTTACATAAATATCGTGATTGATAGTGGCTCCAACAGTGGAAATTCCATTTTTCAGATGACAGCTGTAAACTGTAAAACGCCTGCCAAACAAATCAAGTACTTTCTGAAGAAGTTTGAAATATTTTCCGTTTTCATGTACACTGTTACTTTAATATAGTGCATCGTAAATTTGTCGTCAAATAGTAATAGATCTGCTCTGGTCCAAAGTCAGTCCATCAATCCCTGTTTCGACAATCGATTACCCGTTTTCGAGGAAGCAAGCTTGCGGTTGTCCACAGAAAACAATTCCGTAAAGGAAGAACGCATTCCGCAAACGCCTGAGCAATTCTCGATCTTCCCCCGAGTAGCGAGTATCGTTACTGTCACGGTCCGTCAAGGTACACAATTTGAAAAGTTTTATCGCTAGTTGTCTGTGGCCAACCGTGACAACGACGGCGGTGGTGCAGTGGTTTTCTTGTTCGACGTTTGACCGTCACAAACGTTTGGGCAGCGTAGCCAGCATGGCGCACCACAGGTCGATGTGGGTGCACTGCCAAAAAGGCAGCAGGCGTGAGACTTTCTATGACGACAAAAACGCACACCCTCCTCGCACATCCTTGGTTGCTTGACCGGGTCCGGTCGGCAATCGTCACCACTGTCATCGGTGACTTTGTTGACGAATGGCCAAATTTCCTCCGCTTGCTGCGATGGCGTCGCAGTCGTCGTCGTCGTCGTCGTCGTCGTCGTCGATTACTCAATCTTTTTGTGTAATAGTGCGACATTTGTGCTGAGCTGAGCCGAATCGTCTCAAAGTCTACCGACTGACAGCACTCTGACGATGCATGCATGGTTTCCGCTTAGCGGTCAATATTTCCGGTACGAAACTACCAAGGAAAACAAGGAACCACCGGCGCGTGACGTTTTCTGGGCAAGTTGATTGCTATTGTTGTCTTTTTTTTGCTTACTTCGATCGTCTCACGGGTCTTCGTTTTTTTTGGGATGGCAATTTCCTTCTGTCTCTCGGTGTATTGGCGTTACAGTTTTTATTTATGTGATTTGAATCGGTGTCGGCTGAAAATGACGTACCATCTTTTTCGGTTTTCACGTTTCTCCGAATTTGTCACACACAACGCCACGGGTTTTATGACCTGTGTGTAATTTTGGAATCACGCTGCGAAGGAAATCAGTCACCATGGGAAACAAAGCGCACTGAAGATGGGTCGGTAGTGACTTGTTATGCGGGGTCCGCCGCTCGCTAACTCGCGCAACTAAGGCGACAGTGTTTTTGACATCTGAAGGAGGGACTTTAATGATGTCAAAACAATCGGAACAGCCCCATAATTGATATTTATTTACCTGCCTTTCGTTGTTGTTGTTGTTGTTGTTTTTTTTCTGCCGTTCCTCTCAGTGATTACCAGTTCGCTATGGGAAAGCAGATTGCGGAATGGGTTCAAGGTGGTTGGTCGCGGAAATGGACTACAGGGAGTGGAGAATAAATTCTTACCGTTCGTGTGTTCCCAAGGCTATATGCTCGAACTTCCGGTCTGGTCGCTTCAGTGATTTGTGGAAATTGCTTCACGGTGCCCCGACGACGGTAGTTCGGGTGATGAGCAGCGGATTGTATTCTCTGGGTGGAACGAAGAAAGAAGATTTTTTGTTTGGTCTTGATTGTCTGTCGAAATGTTGTTGTTCTATTGGCGATCAAATACGGCTCCTATGATTTTTTTTATCAACTCGAAAAATAGTACTTCTTCAATATGTCATTTTTTTATATTTTTCTCTAAAATATCTGTCAGAATGGTAAAAAAATTGATTTTTTAAAGACAGTGATAAAAAGTAATCATGTTATTCGTTAAATACTGAATTCTATTTCGATTTGGCTGCTTCGAAATTTATAATTGCAAAGTATCACAATTATTCTGTGGCAATGATTTGCTCGTTTTAACATACTTCGCAGTGGATTTTAATGTGCTCGGAATCATTGTTTGATTTCAATTGTTCTTCTATTGAAGCCAGTGAATTGAAATCTAATTTCCGGGAGGACGACGACTCCCTTCGATTCCCTTCCATGGTTGTCACTAAGTTGGAGATTTGGCTAGGTATGAGGTCAAAGACAAATAATAAGACATGAGGCTGCCGAAGAAACACTGAAATAATTTCGATTTATTGTAGAGTTCTTCTGGTACCTTATAAAATGACTGCACTCACCACTTGGCGGCGCGCAAGAATGATTGCATTGACATCATTTCGATTGGTAGTATGCCGTGAGTGAAAATGAACAAATGTTATCGTTGTCGCTAATAGTAACAAATTGCTTTGAGTTTTGAAATACTGTCCGACTTTTTCTTTGTTCAAATTCTCTTGGCTCCTGGAATTTTTTTCTGGCTACCTAGAGTTCCATTGATTCAAGGTTTTAGTCTTTTTTAAGGTGACCTGAATCACTAACAGTCTTTTTAAAGACTAACAATTAGTCAGCCTTTCTCAAGGCTATACAAAGAGAGATATTCTAATAGATTCAGTCTTTTTCAAGACTAAGAAATAAATCTGCCTTTTGTAAGGCTAACCATTCAATGAGCTATTCTTCGAACTAATCAGTCTTTATTAAGACTACCACAAAATCAATCATTATCAAGACTTTTCCAAACTAGAAGTCTAATCGAAGACTAATTTAGCCTAGTTAATTTAATTTCAAATTTCATTCATTTCAAAAATGCCTGCGTCCAACCGGAAAGGCAACAAGCCTAAGGCTAAAAATAATTCAATACGGAATAAATCACAACATTTTTTTAATAACATTCACGATTTTATAGAATCTGAATGTAAAAATAAAAGACAACGGACGGACTTTCCTTCCGTTGATCCTATGCCGTCTAACAATATCTACGAGATTCTTCCTGAATCCGATTGTAGCGACATAGAAGAAAATTCTTCAAAAATTCCCAAAATGGACGCTTGTCGTTCTGGGAAGAAACAACAATCCGTGCCTCCAGTGAAGGTGATGATTTCCGACTTCAAAGCATTCCGTACTGAGCTTTCTACTTTTCTTCCGGAAGTAAAAGGCTCATTTCAAATCGGACGAAGAGGAGAATGTCGAGTTTTGGTTGATGGATTGGAAGATTACGAACGTCTTATCCGATATTTGTCCGAGAAACTTCACAAATTTTATTCATATGATATAAAATCAGACAGACCCTTCAAGGATGTCTTGAAAGGCTTATCAAATGATCAAAGTACTGATGAAATTAAAAATGAACTAAAAGAATTGCTTGGTTTTGCCCCTTCCCAAGTAATACTTATGAAAAAAAGAGCGAATGGTACTTCTAAACCACGCTCTGGAATTTCCCATGAACTTTACCTAATACACTTCAATCGAAGTGACGTAAACAATTTGAAAACTTTAGAAAAAGTACGTTTCATTTCCCACATTAAAATTCATTGGGAACATTATAAACGGCATAATGGTATTGCAAACTTAACGCAATGTCGTCGTTGTCAAGACTTCGGCTATGGAACCAAAATTGTCATATGGATATACGGTGTTTGAATTGTGCTAAATCGCATTCGAAAGACGTTTGTCCAATGAATGAACCACTAATAAATTTCCATGTTCAAATTGCGATGTAAATCATAAATCCAATTATTTGAAATGTGCTGTCAGGGAAAAAAATTTAAACGCTCGTGCGCTTAGACAAGTCAAATCAACGACCTGTATTTACAGAACATACCTGAAAATCAAAAAAACCGTTACAAATGCCACGCCTAATTCTTCTAAGGCACTTATTTCTTCGAATTTAAAACAAAAACCAGGTACGCCTTCCAATTCGTCTTGTAACGAAAACAATTTATTGACAGGTATATCGACCTCGTCATCATCTTCTTCTAATGACAGTTACGCTTTGGTAACAGGTAGACAACTACCACTTAATTCTTCTAATGTAAATAATCAAAACACAGGAACGCCTTCCAGTTCATCTTCTAACGAAAACAATTTATTAATAGGTAGATCGGCTAAATCATCTTCTTCTAATGGTAGTTACACTAGTCTACCTACCAATATTCCTTCAATGCCGTTCGCTTCTTTAAACGAAGTCGATTTAGGCGATATAACTGAAAATAAAATGATCTACCTACAAGATCAACTTTTTCAAATGATCATCCGAACGAATTCGACTTCATCACTTTTTGAAGCATTTCAAATCGGATGGCAATTTGCAAATAATATTATAACGAATTTAAAATTTAACAGTGATGTTAAATAATTATTTGAATATTTTAAATTGGAATGTTCGTTTTTGAAGTGAGAAATTTAAAATTTGAATAAAGTTATTGAAAGCTTGGGAATTGAAGTTAAAACCATTCATGGAATTTATTTCATCGCTGGAGCATATTTGACATTCCAAAGCAATGCGGCGAACAATTAAATTTCTTTAAAGGCGATTTGCAAAAACTCACAAGATATCGACCGAAATTTTTCGTAATACGGGACTTAAATGCTAAGCATGTCCAGTGGAATTGTAGGCAAAATAACAGTAATGGTAAAATACTTCATAATCAACTCTCAGCTGGTTACTTTACAGTTCTTCATCCCAGTAATCCTACTTGTTTCTCTTCCGTGAAAAACCCGTCTACAATTGATCTGGTTCTAACGGATCAAAGTCACATTTGTAGTGAACCGATTACTCATGCTGACTTTGACTCAGATCATCTTCCAGTAACATTCAGACTTTCCAACGAAGCTATAATTAATCCAATTAGTTCTATTTTCAACTATCATAGAGCTAATTGGTTGGATTACAGATCTCACATTGAAAATCATGTGGATCATGAAACTATTTTAGAAAATTCTGCGGACCTCGATACAGCAATTGATAATTTGAATCATTATATTATCGAAGCTAGAAATCTTTCAGTTCCCAAAGCTCAAACTAAATTAAATTCTCCTATCATCGATGACAATCTTCAACTGCTCATTCGCTTGAAGAATGAATGTTCGTCGACGACAATATCAACGTTCTCGTGATCCTGCTATGAAAAACATAGTTAAAGATTTACAAAAAGAAATTAAGCATAGATTTACACTTTTGCGGAATGAAAATTTCGCTAAAGAAGTTGAATAAATTAAACCTTATTCTAAACCTTTCTGGAAACTTTCCAAGGTTCTTAAGAAACCTCAGAAACCAATTCCTGCTCTCGAGGAAGGAAATCAAATACTACTTCTTACAAATGGAGAAAAAGCTCAAAAACTTGCTCATCAAATTAAATTTGAACGTTGTGAGTCCTATTGAAAATGAAGTCTCACTGATATATGATCATATTTCAACTCAATTGTTATTACAAGATGACATTATTGAGACGAATTTTGATGAAATTAAGTCAATTATTAGGAAACTTAAAAACATGAAGGCTCCTGGTAATGATGGAATTTTAAATATTCCTATTAAAAATCTTCCCGATGTTGCCTTGAGACTCCTGGTTAAAATGTTCAACAAATGTTTTTCATTAGCTTACTTCCCAAAAAGATGGAAAAACGCTAAAGTAATTCCTATCCTGAAACCTGATAAAAAACCAGCAGAAACATTAAGTTTTCGACCAATTAGCTTACTTTCTTCTATCAGTAAACTTTTTGAAAAAATTATCTTGTTGAGAATGATGTCTCATACAAATGAGAATTCAATTTTTTTACCAGAGCTGTTTGGATTTCGTCATGAACATTCAACTACTCATCAACCTGTCAGAGTAACGAACATGATAAAAGCAAAGAAATCTTCTGGAAGTGCTCTTCTAGACATAGAAAAAGCATTCGACAGTGTTTGGCACAAAGGTTTAATAGCAAAAATGTCTGATTTCCAGTCTCCTTTCAGCTAATATCATAATATATAGCAGCTAATCGTTTTATTTAAATGATATGATATTTAAAAAATAAGAGGAATATGTTTTATTAAACTTAAATCGTTGCGACTATATTGGTATTATATTAGGATAAAAATTATATGTAAAAGTGATGCTACGGCGAAGAAAAAACTTATGTAAACTGCCTTAAGAAAAAAACGTATTTCTGAAAAAAAAAGATCTGAGCCAAATTTTCTCCTTTAAATATGTAAATCTACAAAAAAAAAAAAACAACAAACGTTGTTCGTTGTCTTGCTACCATCTCGTTTTTTTTCGGCGTTATTTGTGCGGTAAAATTAGTTTGTCGTCGAAAAGTCATACTTTGGTATAAATGTACCGTTACAATTCTGGAAGTGTAACAGTAAAATGTGCGAAATTCACAGAATCAATCAACTAACACGAACGATTATCTAAATTAAGGACGCGTGACAGTAGTATTCGTATTCACGTCCTCTAGTTTTGACTGTGGCATCACCCACCCGCCTTTTTGTGTTGTAAATTTTACACAACGAATTCTTCTGTGATGTTGTTCTGATAAGTGAAATAATCTTAGTACGTCGGAATAATTTGCAGAGTTCTAACATCATCGATATGCATAAATTCCATTCTGTCTGTCCGTCTGTAAAACTTCCTGAACTCCCTTTCTACTCGTCATCGGCAAGATTCTACTGCCTTTCTATCACTCCATCAGTCCCTCACTCACACGTTGACATCAGACCGGATAAATCTCAAATTACGATCCTCGTTCCACAGCAGCGATCCTCTGGAATGTCGGTTGATCCTCGGTGCTGGAGGGCGTATCGATGTCATATTGCCGGTTAATGCATGCAACAAACGACCATCAGAATCTCTGAAAAGAAGGTATTATGTCTCAATCTGTTGTCTCCCTTTTTTTGCTGTTATGAAGTATGCAGATTTTGCGCGAACTTTACAGGATGCGACACAGGATCAGAAACCTTACACAGGCTCGGATAGAATTTCCTTCTTTTATTCGAAGCTCAGCTCAAGTGGAAGCCACTCACCGAACATCTGTTTCGAACAATTTGACTCGTTAGTGATAGGATCCAGTCAATTGACTCTCTCGAAGAGTTCGCGTTTCCTTCTTCTTTAGCTATGGCTATGGTTTAACCTACATCTCACGTTGCATAACTTCTCCGCGTCTTAACCGCATTTTTGGCACCCCACCGGATAATGAGTACCTGCAGCATTTTGGTTGAACAAAATCACCCATCAATCTTCATCCGCCATGGAATGGAACGAGAGAGAGACAAAAAAACCGACTGACATTCGAGTTTACCCCAAATTTCTCATAAGACAATTGTTCCAAATAGATGCCGCCGCTAATCGTCGTCTGCCACAACCACCGCAATCATCATTATCGTCATCAACATCATCCTCCTGTTCATCATCTCAACAACGGCGGCTCATCGATTGCATCACAATAAATATTCATTGCTTCTCACTCTCGCGCACACACACACAGTCTGGGTCCGAGAAAATCAAAACCCGCCTGCTGCCCCTAACCGTTGAAGACCGTCGTTACGTCGACTGAAACGCACCCTGGCGGGGCCGCGTTCACAGTCCACATCCACTACTGCGACGGTGACGTAGAGGCAGAGGTAGTGGTGTTACGAAATCTGACGGGCAGAGGAAGCGGCAGCTTGATTTTTATGATTATTGTTACCTACAAACCATCCTACGGTCAGTCAAACGGCCCCAACCAAACATTCCTACACACACACACTTTACCTAGTTTTTTTTCTTTGATCATTCATCCATTCGCACCCGCCAGTCTCTTTTTCCTGATTGTGCACCCCAATCCGGTCACCCTCGCGATGATTACGCGAATGCCATGCCGTCGCGATCTTTTTTTTTGTTGCCTTCGTACCACCAAACTGCATCGCCTGCTCATTTTTCTCTCGGTCGGTCGCTCGTTCACTGCTCTGTCACTTTCGGCAAACAAGCATGCTTTGGCAACATTCACCACGTGTTTGTCTCTTCTCGCCGGAGAAATAAGGGGGACAAAATCAAAACAAATCACCGGCCGAGCAGTTATGCTGAATGCTGTTGCATGTTTAACGTGTCTGTACGTCACTTAAGAGTGACCAGCGATTATGAATACAAACCTGCTCTCGTAGAGCTATGACAAATTGATCACGGTATTAATATTCGATTGTTTCTAGCAGAACAATGTTACAACACACTAACTAAACCTAAGTTGATTTCCCTTCATAGTAAATTCTCTCAGACAAAAACAACAGACTCCGGGGTGTCACTCTAGGAAATCAGACCTACAGACATTCATCATGCAGACAATCGGATGGCGTTTTTTCCTCATTCTCCCTTTGATGTGACACCCCTCCCCGCCAAAAAGAGACGATGATGTGATGACACACCTTCTCGCGGTTTCTTTCGCGAGCGCTGATTTCGTAAACCACTTAAGCTTTCCGCATTGTACTGTCATCTCCGGCGTCGGTCACATCACATTATCATCATCAACCACAACAACATCTGCATCAGCATCAGCTGTATTGGACGGTCATTGTTGACGGTGTTAAAACTCACCGCCTACTGATGACGTTTCCTTTGCTGACGTAGGATGTACTTCTGTCTTCGCTATTCTAACATCGTGAATACTACTTACTTAACTATAGGACGCCTTGTCAAAATTTACCCTCTGAGAGAGTGATAAGTTTTTGATCGTCAGTATCTTTTGTTGTATCTAACGTATCAACGTAATTCTTACTTTCTGTCATCGGAAATATGATCATCAATTTATGATAACATTTCCAGTTGTATGACAAAATCACCAATGATTCATAATTAAAGTTTTCTGATATGTTCTGGAAACGAACGAGTATTAAAGAAGCAAACACGTGACACCTTTCTCGTACTTGGGTAGGCAAAGAAAGGTTAACACTTGGCATATTGCTTTAATTTTAGCCTGCGCAGTGTACTGAGCAAGAAGAAAAGCAAGTGCATCATTCCGGATGGTTCAGGTCCAGAGCTCAGTTCGAAGAAAATCAGTGTGGCAAATCATAAGTTTTGAAAGAATATACACTGAAAAATTTTTTGATATTTTTTCAATAATTTCAAAATAAACCGAAAAAGTTAAATACAAAAAGCATGGTTTTAATTTTTTTTGGATAATTTTTTTTAAAGCTGTTATTAAAACCCTTTGATTGATGGCTATCCCATTCGTGCCTTTTGAAAAATGAAAATGTTACAGCTAAAACAATTTACAGATATATTCGAAATTTCAAGTTCTCGTTGAAAGATAATCATTTAAACAGTAGAATATTATTCTACAGATTAAAGGCAATAAATTTGTTCATGATATCCTTTCTTCTAAAAGTAGTTGTTCTTGAGATACTTGAATATTAATTAAAACACCATTTTTTATATTTCCATGAATTTTTTTTTTGGCTATATCTACAATTATTACATGAACATGAATAATTCTTATTTATTTATTACTAGCTGACCCGTCGAACTTCGTCTCTCCCAAAAATTATTTGTTCGGATTTATGTTTTCGGAGAGCATAATTGTCGAACGACTAAGTAGTTAACGTTTATCGCCATTATTTTTCTGATTGCTTATCCTACAATCAACGGAATTCGACACACATTTGCTTTAGCTCAAAAAATCAATATCAAGAAAGTCAATGTGAAAATGTGAAATACTTCTGTTAAGAAAAAATTGAACAAATACACAGATTGTCATCCCATCCTTTAAGTCAATAAAGAATCTCTCGCTAATGGCCTCGACATAATGGATATAAGGTGCCACGCTTTCTCTTCCAGATGTGATTCTTGCTTTCGGCGATGGATAAAAAAGCTCACTAACTAGAATTTTGTATTGATTGTATGTATGTGTTAAACATACAAAGCATACAAAGCATTCTGATCAGTCCGTTTTAAGGAATTACTCATACTTGAATATTCATCCGACGCAACAGAATAAACTTTAAAGCAGTTCCTTGTACAGTTTTTAAGAAGCGAGAAAGTTTTCTCAAAACTTGTTCTGTATATTCAAGTTGCCAAAAAGTGCCACGAGTACTTTAGTGCTCAAATAAAGTGGATATTGTTCTGGTACCAGGCCCATGTGCAGGGGGGAAGGGGGTTAGGGGTTTCAACAACTACATCAACACCCCCCTCTCCGCCCAATGGCCCCCCTGTTTTTGAACCCCCTCTTGAAACCCCACACGGGCCTGTCAGGTACTGTGGAACTTTTGGTTGCTTAAAGAGACGTCACTTAAATTTTAATTTGATATTGATCTTGCCAATTTGAACATTCTTCCCAGAATATGAAATATAAAATGGCAGTATAAATCCATTATGAAAATAATATTGAACATTGATATATAATTGCCACTTATTATGTGCGCTATATCATTAGAAAGCAAGGAAAATCTATTAGTTTGACATTAGCGCTTCTACAGAACAATCTTTTCTTCAAAACCCTGATGTATATTTTTGATTCAAGCAAAAATTTTCTGATTTGTTAAACTCGCGCTCACGATAACCAAAATAATTTATCTAACTCCATTACACACAATCCATCAACTGGTAAACGATATCAGAACATTTTCTTCTGTTCGAAATGACAAATACCATGAATCAAGTATGCATGTGAAAACTTCACACAAAACAGCTCGTTGCGCGCCAAAAGATTCTTTCAACGATCTAGTATTCTTTCCTTCGACGACCAAGCACTTATGCAACTCATTGCGCGTCAAACATCAATCGTAGATCTAGCAATTATTGACGACTTTTTCAACGGAAAACTCCATTGTCCATACAAAACAACTCTGTGGATTTTTCCCACTTTTCCGGCAAATTTTCCTAATTTTTTTGATGTACGAACCCGGTGGGGGTAGAAACTAATCAAACAAAAAAAGATTCATGTAAATCCGTCCATCCGTTCTTAAGTGATGCGATTACACACAGAAAGAAATAATGAAATTTACACGACATGTAAATCAATAGTAACATGTAATTGACATGGGTTGAATCGAGATTTTGATTGAAAACCTTCATCGATACAAAACTGAATTTAATTGCATTGAATTTTCAATGAATATAACTGTATCTTTCAATTAACGCTTAGTTTGCAATTAAATTCTATTGAAACCAACAGAATTGTAAAGTAACTTTATGTTTAATTACCTGCTCTAAATATGTGCATGAAAATAGATGTAAATTCACAAAATATTTTTATCTGTGCAAAGAATGATCTCTGCATTTATATATATATATATATATATATATATATATATATATATATATATATATATATATATATATATATATATATATATATATATATATATATATATATATATATATATATATATATATATATATATATATATATATATATATATATATATATAGATATCCAAAATTTTTCAAGTCCAAGAAAGTCGATTTTTTCAAAAATAATTTTTTTTGAGATGATACTAAATCTCGACGTTTCATGCAATTCTAAAACGTTTGGCATCAAACTTTTTTTTTCGAATTCGGAAATCTCATGTACTTCCCCTCATTTTTTCAGATCGAAAATTTTCAAACTTTAACCGCTGGGCAGCACCCCTTACCCATGTCCGATTTAGCTCAAATTTTGCATGAGGACTTTTTTCGAGATGCTTAAACATCTGAACAATAGCGCTTTACGAAATTAGAGGTGGGGTGCCAATATTTTGGGACCCAAAATATTGGCACCCTTATAAAAGGTGATTTTTTTGAGGTTAGGATTTTCATGCATTAGTATTTGCTCAGATTTTTTGAGGTTATGATTTTCATGCATTATTATTTGCTCAGTATGCTCTGACATTTCATCATGAATAGACTTACTAACGAGCAACGCTTGCAAATCAGTGAATGGGCCCTAGAAAAGTTGGCAGAAAATCCGCTTTTTTATCGACAAATTTTGTTCAGCGATGAGGCTCATTTCTGGTTGAATGGCTACGTAAATAAGCAAAATTGCCGCATTTGGAGTGAAGAGCAACCAGAAGCCGTTCAAGAACTGCCCATGCATCCCGAAAAATGCACTGTTTGGTGTGGTTTGTACGCTGGTGGAATCATTGGACCGTATTTTTTCAAAGATGCTGTTGGACGCAACGTTACAGTGAATGGCGATCGCTATCGTTCGATGCTAACAAACTTTTTGTTGCCAAAAATGGAAGAACTGAACTTGGTTGACATGTGGTTTCAACAAGATGGCGCTACATGCCACACAGCTCGCGATTCTATGGCCATTTTGAGGGAAAACTTCGGAGAACAATTCATCTCAAGAAATGGACCGGTAAGTTGGCCACCAAGATCATGCGATTTGACGCCTTTAGACTATTTTTTGTGGGGCTACGTCAAGTCTAAAGTCTACAGAAATAGGCCAGTAACTATTCCAGCTTTGGAAGACAACATTTCCGAAGAAATTCGGGCTATTCCGGCCGAAATGCTCGAAAAAGTTGCCCAAAATTGGACTTTCCGAATGGACCACCTAAGACGCAGCCGCGGTCAACATTTAAATGAAATTATCTTCAAAAAGTAAATGTCATGTACCAATCTAACGTTTAAAATAAAGAACCGATGAGATTTTGCAAATTTTATGCGTTTTATTGTTTAAAAAAGTTCTCAAGCTCTTAAAAAATCACCCTGTATATAAGAGCGGTAAAATCAACGTGTTTTGTCGGTTACGTCACTTATACCATCATATCTTCGGAACCAAAAGTCACAGCCATTTGATCTTTGAACTTGATCAATAGCCCGACAGTAGCTTCCAAACGAGCATAGGTTTGTTAAAATCAATGATGTTAAAAAACCTGTTTAAAAACAACCACTAGGTGGTTTAAAACAGGTTTTTTAACATAATTGGAACAGTAATATTTTGAAGGATTTGTCATTTTATTTTTACTTTTGATATAAAGAAAGGTTATGCAATCGCTGTGAAACCGACTTTTCAACCGGAGGGCCGAATGTCATATATCATTCGATTCAGCTCGATGAACTGAGTAAATGTCACTCAATTTTCTCAGAGATGGCTGGAAACTGCATGAAACGTCGAGATTTAGTGTCATCCCAAAAAATATTTTTTTTAAATTAAAAAGTCGATTTTTCCAAAAAAAAAATTTTTTTTCGAGGTAACACTAAATCTCGCCGTTTCATGCAATTCTAAGGCTTCAGGCATCAAAAATTTATTTCGATTTCGGAAATTTCATGTATCACCCTCCCTCTCTAGTGGTGATTTTTCAAAATTTATGAAAATGCCACTAAGTGGACTAAGAAGGGGTTTTTAGATTAGCATCACTCTTCTCATATAAAGAGGCAACGTAAATGCCAAGCGCTTGATTGGAAAAACTATACCGAGTATGCGACATACACACTGAAGCATGCTTTTGTGAACCACTCGAATCAATCTAAATTAATTGGTGTCAAAAATGAGCCAAAATTAGTGTCAGAAATTATTTCATAAAATGATAAAAAATTCATGAGACTGCTTTGAAGAAAGAGAAAGGCATTATCACACCACTAGGTGGATTAGGAAGGTTTTTTTTAAATTTAATCTATATGTATAAAAATGCAGAGATCATTCTTTGTAATCGCATCACTTGAGAACGAATGGACGGATTTACATGAATCTTTTGTCGTGAATACGACTTACTTTACTATGGGGCGCCTTTTCAGAATTTACCCTCTAAGAGAGTGATAAGTTTTTAATCGTGAATATCTCCTGTTGTATCTCACGTACCAACATAATTTTTGCTACATTCCTTTGGAAATATGATCAGCAATTTTATGATAAAATTTTCAGTTGTACGACTTAATCTCAAATAATTCAAAACTTAACTTTTCTGAAATGTTTAGTATCAACGAGGATCAAAGAGGAAAACTTTGCCTTTCTCGTATTTTGAAAGCTCATAGCTCAGAGATCTGTAGAAGGATTTATATAATCTAACTATGAATAGATTCGAAAAATTTTAACTTGAACGTGTTTTGCAACAACATTGAAGTGTTTCAATAGTATACTAATGAAAAACCTGTCTGATTTGACCCATGTCAACACCAGCCAAACAGAAGGCGTTCTGAGGAAGAGAACAAAATATCTGTTGTTGTACAACTGTATTGATATAAAAGATGAACATTCCACTTTTTCCCATCATTTTCTGAGCAACGGTTTTCGAAGCAAGCCATACGGGAGACCTAACAATTTTGTAATGAAGCGAGTGCCGAAGAATAGTCGCAGCCGGACACACACCAAAAGCTTGCCAATGGGAGTCGTCGGTCGTCATGGGAGCGTTGTTTAGTTTTGAGTTGGAATTCATTTTCTCTGGAATCCAATTGGAAATCACAATGAATTCCGAGTCAAATTTCGAACGAGTTTACCGAGTTTACACGCCAAGAGCCATCTCAAATCTAAATGTAGATCCTGTTGGTCGTGACAATTTCAAGGCACTTTTCAGTCCCACAGATCGTCATTAAGAATTAATTGAATTTTCTCTATTTCTTACCAAAAGCATCGGGTCTTAATTTCATGTTCATTTTTTAAGACCTTTGGGACTTCCAACTTGTGAAAAAGCTATAAACGAAATCACGTAATCAATCGGCACTTTGAGCAGCTTAGTTGCGGGACGTTCGCAAAGCCAGCTTCGCTTCAAGCAAGAGCGATTGCGTCATCCTGCTGCTGGTCGTTTGCATTGGAGCAACATACAATGAAACAACCTTACAAATAAATGTATAACCGTTGAAATTTATCAAACCGTTCGTTTATTATTGCATGTACAAATTCGAAATTTTTCGTAAAACACCCTGAACAACGAAAACTGAACAATTTTAAACAACATCATGCAAAATCAGCCCTTCAAATGGCTCCAAATGTTATCTGAAGAACTATTTGAATTATTTATCTGTTAGAATATGCCAATCTGAAGTGAATATAATCAGTTTAGTGAAGGTTCACAGTCTGATAGATTCTAAGTAGTTGACTTGTTCAGTTCAGACTAGCATCTAGGTCCAGAATCCAATTCTTGAAATCAGTTCTGAAATTCAGTTTTAGGATCAAAGACCAGTTTTTTTTTTCATTTCTAGAATCCATATCTAAAATTCAGTTCCTTATCCAGAGTCCAAGGTCAGAATCGAGTACCAGAACTCTGGGGCTGAAACCGAATTGCAGAATTTGATTTTAAGCTTACATCTGGGCTGAGAAATAAATTTCGGAAACTGAAATTGACGTTCAGACTAGAACTCAGTTACCAAACTCAGCTCTTAACGTGGAGCTATGGTACTTTGGACCTAAATCCAGGATGAGAATTCAGATTCAAAATTTAGTTGTATTTCCAGAATTCGGTTCGAAAATGCAATAGAAAATCCAGGTTCGGAATTCAGTTGCAGCCCTAGAAATTGATTCCAAAACTCAGTTCCAAAATTATTGAAGTGAAACTGGAATCAGGAACTAAACTCTATGGATTTTTTAACGAAATTCCGGATCTGGTTTCTAGGACTGAATTTCTGAGCAGAATTCTGGATCCAAATTTGAAAACTGAATTTTGGATCGGAATTCGGATCCAGAATTTCAGTCTCAGAATTCAGAATGAGAAATTCCGTCAGGACATCAGATTAGACAGTCAGACGCTTCGGTGCAATATAAAAAAAGTATTTAGCAAATAGCGTTAACTTTCCGTCTGCTTGAACTGCCGAGTTTTACTTGAAAAAGTTCAAACGTAAAGAAATATTGAACCTTTCATTTTATTCGTATTTACGTCATTCGGTTATGTCTCTGACACTACCCACTCGCCTTTTTTTGTTTGATTAGTTACTACCCCCACCGGGTTCGTACATCAAAAAAATTAGGCAAATTTGCCGAAAAAGTGGGTAAAATCCATAAAGTTGTTTTGTATGGACAATGCAATTTTCCGTTCAAAAAGTCGTCTATGCTTGCTACGATTGATGTTTGGCGCGCATCGAGTTGCATAAGTGTTTGGCCGTCGAAGGAAAGAATACTAGATCGTTGAAAAAATTGTTTGGCGCGCAACGAAACATTTTGTGTGGAGATTTCAGATGCATACTTGATGGATGTGATTCGTCATTTCGAACCACGTACTTATAAATGGGTATCAAAATTATTGCTTACTAATGTCGTTTTCGCTTGAAAAAACTGAAAGTGACCCAAGGTAGTTTATTCAAACAAACGCTTTTCACGAAACTGTGTTGATTCCGCACTTGGCAACGGGGGTTTGAGTAAAACTGATTGAAAAACCAGGTTCGAAACTGACTCGATTTTCAGTTCAGCAACGTTGAAACTAGGTTCGAAACTGACTTCAAACAAACGGTTTGACAGCAGTTAAAGTGGAAGCTGGGTTAGGTTTGGCATCAAGCGAAAACGACATGAATGACTCAATGACTGTTCTAGAAAACCGTTGTAGGCAGGAGAAGAAGTTTTGATGTCATTTATCAGTTGATGAATTGTGTTCAATTAACAATTACAATTAACAGATTAACAAATCAGAAATTTTTTTAATGAATCAATGAAAAGATAGTGTTGTAGAAGCGCTAAGGTCAAACTAAGAGATTTTCCTTGCATTTTTCTTTCTAATTATTTAGATTAGACTAAGCGCACACAGTAAGTGTTTATTACATATTAATGTTCAAGATGATTACCATAATGAATTGAGACTTTTATTTCATGTTGCATATTCTGTGAAGAATGTTCAAACTGGTAAGATCAATATCAAATTACAACTTAAGCGTCGTCTCCAAGCAATCAAAAGTTCCACAGTACCTGAAAATATCTACTTTATTAGAGCTCTAAAATACGCATGGTACTTTTTGATAACTTGAACGTACAGAACAGATTCTGAGAAAAATTTCTCGCTGCTTAAAAGCTGTACACACCAAATTATTTTTACGGATGTCGGTACAGTTTTACTGACTTTCAAACAGCTGAACATTCGGTAATCCGTCCAGTAAACGTTTTATTTGCTGAATGATCGGTACAATTCCACTGAACTTCGATCTGTCATAATTCTAATGACTTCTTCATCATTTAATACCGACGTTCGGCGAAATTTACAAAACAATTTTAAAAATATATAATTTGCTCTCCAGAAATAATTTATTCAAATAAAATGATCAGATATCTTTCGGATGCAATTCAGTAGAATATGAGATCACCCTTCATATTTTTAGAGTGCTAAAATAAAAAGTTGTAAAAGGCTTTTTAAATATATTCACTAAATGAAAAATTACCGCTAGGAATCAGTAACAGTTCGGCTGAAAAGTTCGTATCGTTTAATAGAAACACAACTTTTTTTGCCAAAATTCGTTTTTATTATTCAACATAATTGCCATCAAAGGCGATACAGCGATTATAGCGATCTTCCAACTTTTCGATACCATTTTTGTAGTACGATTTGTCCTTTACCTCAAAATAGGCATCAGTTTCAGCGATTACCTCTTCATTGCTTCTAAATTTTTTTACCAGCGAGCATTCTCTTGAGGTCTGAGAACAGGAAAAAGTCACTGGGGGCCAAATCTGGAGAATACGGTGGATGAGGGAGCAATTCGAAGCCCAATTCGTTCAATTTCAGCATGGTTTTCATCGATTTGTGACACGGTGCATTGTCTTGATGAAACAAAACTTTTTTCTTTTTCAAATGAGGCCGTTTTTTGAAATTTCGTCCTTCAAACGCTCTAATAACGCTATATAATAGTCACTGTTGATGGTTTTTCCCTTTTCAAGGTAGTCGAAGCAAATTATACCATGCGAATCCCAAAATACAGACGCCATAACCTTACCGGCCGATTGTTGAGTCTTTCCACGCTTTGGGTTCGGTTCATCGCGTGCAGTCCACTCAGCTGACTGTCGATTGGACTCCGGAGTGAAGTGATGGAGCCATGTTTCGTCCATTGTTATATATCGACGAAAAAAATCGGTTTTATTTAGTTATAACAGCTCCAAACACTGCTCAGAATCATCAATTCGTTGTTGTTTTTGATCGGTTGTGAGCTCTCGCGGCACCAATTTTGCACAAAGCTTTCTCATATCCAAATATTCGTGAATAATATGTCCAACACGTTCCTTTGATATCTTTAGGGTGTCAGCTATCTCGATCAACTTCACTTTACGGTCATTGAAAATCATTTTGTGGATTTTTTTCACGTTTTCATCGGTAACAGCCTCTTTTGGACGTCCACTGCGTTCATCGTCTTCGGTGCTCATATGACCAGTACGAAATTTTGCAAACCACTTACGAATTGTTGCTTCGCCCGGTGCAGAGTCTGGATAACACTCATCAAGCCATTTTTTGGTATCGGCGGCACTTTTTTTCATCAAAAAGTAGTGTTTCATCAACACACGAAATTCCTTTTTTTCCATTTTTTCACAATAACAAAAGTAGCATCACTCAAAATGCAATATCTCACAAACTAATAATCAGACAGGTGTCAAATTTATACACGTATCTTTTGAATGTTGGTACTAACTGAAAATGGTATGGATTTAATTCTAGTGGCGCCCTCTCATAGAAACGATACGAACTTTTCAGCCGATCTGTTATTATCTATTTTTCGCACAATCAATTCGCACCACTATTTTTTCTTTACAAATCTAGAAAT
This sequence comes from Malaya genurostris, assembly GCF_030247185.1. Taxonomy (NCBI): domain Eukaryota; kingdom Metazoa; phylum Arthropoda; class Insecta; order Diptera; family Culicidae; genus Malaya; species Malaya genurostris. Next base: position 340,221,046 of record NC_080571.1, on the reverse strand, counting down.
TTCACACCTTTACGTCCGAAAATTATGTTATTTGACAGATCTTTATTTCTGCTGAATGTATAGTGATGATATTCCGGATATTGGTAAAACTTTCACTGAGTTCGTCAAGAGAAATGACATTTCAGAGTTCACAGACCGTGTCAGTAAATAATAAATAACCGTAACTTTTACATAGGAGTTGGATAAATTTTACGTATCTTTCAGTAAAAATAATATTTTACAAATCGTTGCCGCAAAAATTATTACCGAACACAAAAATAGACATTTTGTGTATAAGAAACTACTTCAAAGTTTGTTCTGTCGGGTGAAAATTCACGTATGAGTAATTTCATAAAACGGACTGTTCAAATCTGTGCATTTGTTCAATTTTCGCTTAACAGAAGTATTTCATATTTTCACATAAATTTTTGGTGATATTTCTTCTTTTGGAGCTAAAGCGAGTGTGTGTCGAATTCCGTTGATTGTAAGTTAAGTAATCAGAAAAATAATGAAGAGAAACGTTGACCACTTAGTCCTTTAACAATTCTTCTGAGGAGACGAAGTTCGACGGGTCAGCTAGTTACCTTCAGAAGAATTTCAACCATTTTTTACCTATTTTTATATATATAAAAAGTAGGTATAGAATTCGCTCAAACTTTCGAAAATTTTTCCGAGGCCCGGAGGGCCGAATGACATATACCAATCGATTCAGTTCGCGAACTGAGCAAATGTCTGTGTGTGTGTGTATGTGTGTTGTCAACTAAGAGGTCGAGATCTCAGAGATGGCTGGACCGATTTTCATCAAACTAGTCGCAAATGAAAGGTCTCCCCGTCACCCAAAACGCTATTGAATGGTTTTGAGATCGGATGTTTACTTTTTGAGTTATACAAAGTTTTATGTCAAAATTTTCAGTTTTTTGACAGTATCTGTCACAATTGACCTTGAAAACAGAATATGTTTTCAGACTTAGATTCCGCACGGTAATACCTATCCAACAAGCCATAGATTGTTAAAATCCGTCCATTTTTAACGGAGATATCGAAATTTTTCTGTAAGTGACTTTTCCCCCTATTCCAGCAGTAGGAGTTTTGAGCGCTGTATGACAAAGAAATGCTTGGGAGCAACGGAAAACACGATTTTTTATACTGTTACATACAATTGTTTCTAAGAACCAAAAGGATTGTGTACAGCATTCTTTTTCATGACATTTAGCCTCGGACCGATTTTGGCACGGCTCGTTTTTGGCAACATAATCGTTCGAATATGACATATATAAACCAGATGATGGCAGAATTTTTTTAAATTATTTTGTTTTAAACTACTTACAGCAATAAATGCTGGAACAACATAACATCCATATACCATTCGAATCAGTTCGTCGAGATCAGCAAATGCGTGTGTGACAAATAACTTCAATTAATTTTCTCGGAAAATTTCTTTTCTACAAATTCAGATTCATACGAAAAGTCGTATGCGACCAAACAAAGTTCCTGCATTATGTTTGGTTCCGACCTCTGGTTTCGGAACTACAGGATGATATGTGAAACAAAATCAAAATTGTGTAACTCATTTTTCTTGAAGATGGCTGAACCGATCTAAGATGCAAATGAAATCTAAGAATCATCTAAGATTCAAATGAAAAGTTTCAAAGTTCTATAAAACATCTTGCTTTTCAGTCAGATCCAACTTCCGGTTTCGGGGATTGTATAAAAATGTCTATTCCACATAATTTAATCAGGTTTATCGGGTTAGCAGATTTGGATAGTCGATAAAAAAATTAACTTTTTTCAGTTTTAGTGGTATTCAGTTGTCGATCAGAAGGCACCTAAAAATTTATTTCGTGCTATGATCTCTCAAAGATGTCTTAACTGATTTTCAAATGTTTTGAAACAAATGTAAAGTGTACAGCTACTCAGGTGAATTTATCTGACTTCGGCCATACCGTTTTTAGAATTCCGGTTCCAGTATAAAATCGTTTCTCAAAGCTCAATCGTTTTCTCAAAAAAAAGCCTAATCAAATTTCAGAAACAAAAATTTTAATTAAAACAAACTTATATACAAAAATTAATTATTTTATCCAATTATGACTTCCGGTTCTCGAATTACATGATGATGAATTTTTAAAATTCAAACCGATATAGAAGATGACAATCCCGAAAAGCTTCAAAGTTGAACTCAAAACTGTTGTAATTTATTCGTCATATGGCCATACGAATCGGTTTGGGTTATGCTGGTTCCTGAATACCGGCTCTGGAAGTACCTTAAATTACCGTAAACTCTAGAGTGGAACTTACATATCATGGCATGTTTAATCGATTATCACACTTCTAGATTCAAATTCGATCCGATTTGCAGTTTCGACATTACAGAGTAATGAGTGATTAAAATCTCAAATTGTCGCTTAAAACGAGGGTCATTAAAATAATGTCATGAAAACTTAAACACCGAAGAATATTCATGCAAAAAACACATGCGGATTGATAAAAATAGGTATCATCTCACTGCTAGGTGGATTAAACACGTTTTTTCAATCTAATTACCTTCAGAAGAAATTCAACCATCACGAAAAAAAAACATGAATTCCAAACAGACATTCCAACCAACATAAACGATCGTTGTATTGGCAAACTCCTGTCACCAAACTAGTGCGGGTCGGTCGTGGGAAAATTACATGCATGGAGATTAACGGTTAACGATTTTGTCGTTCCTTGATCAACCGCTAGACATTCAAATTATGTAAGTAAACAGTTAAAAATTCGTTACTTCAGTCGGAAAAATTCATTCATTCTATTCTACAGAGCGCGACTTCAGTAGCGACTTCAGACAGCTCTACCAACAAGGAACAAAGTGACTGAAGGCACCAAACAGAAGGGGCAAAAATTATCGTAAAATTAAATTAATTACATTTTGTTTTATTGTTCCGCATACTTATTACAAGCGACTGCAACTCAGTGGTTTATTTTTTTTTCTTACTTGCCGCCCGGAGAAAGACACGATCGACGACGACGACGACGGACGGCACCCAAGAATGCGTTGTAAACGAATGGTGGTAATTTGAATTTCAAATTGAACAATCATGTTTAGAATACTTCCAATCAAACACGTGTTTGGCGGGTTGCTCTATAGATGGGAACGAAGAACCAGGCAGCAGCCGAGAAGTGATTAGTTCTGTATGTTTATTTTGTCTGTTGACAGGTGGTGGATTGAAAATATTGAAAAAGAATGGAAGCTTCCAATATTGACGGTTCTATTTAGATGTGATCTTTTCTTAGTACCCTAATCAGTAGTGGTAGCCATTACCGTCGCGAAGCAGAAATGAATGAAGTAGCGTTGTAAAGACCAACGGGAAAACCAGGAAACCTTGGTATGTCAGAGCACACGGGAGACAAACCCTGACGGAAGTTGGATCTTAACCGGCAGTCGCAGAAATATTTAAACCCTGCAGGGGAAAATGGCCACAGAGTGAGGCAGGTATTGTGCAATCGTATGTCGGTTTGTTTTGCCGCCTGCCGGTGGAAATCAATGGGCAAATGTATGTAGGTAGCTTAGAAATAAATGCGATTATGTCTTGCTAAGCAATTGCACTCAGCTCTTTCGGTGCCTTCGGTACCTTCCTGCGCTACAGCCTGTGCCGTGGCACAACTTGGTGGGCAGACCGGGTAGTTCCTCTGATCGATAAAGTTGGGTGCGCTCGATTGCTGGGAGCTTATTAAGACTATAAGCCCATTGCCCGGGTGATGACTTTTCCGGGTTGTGGGAGTCGTCGTGTTTGTTGTGCAGTAACGAACTTCACCGTGGCCGCATGGCAGTTGCAAAACACTCATGCTAATTAATATAAATTAGCTATTGAGTAGTCTTCTGGTTTAACGTTTTAGTTGGATGCTTTTTAAGACCCAAAATTTGAACAAACCCATCCCAGGTTTTTTTTTAAATTCTATCAAATCATTCGTTTGAGAATACACTCTTTAAAAAAATTGAGATTGTTTTCACCGATTCATTCTCATCTCTGCAAACAGGATAATTACGCGCAGCTATAAGTGTTTTCAAGAGCACTGGACTCCCTAACTAGTCCAACATCGACTATCACAATCACTTGATCTTACGCTACAATCAATTGTGCTTCAAATTACAGGAAAACCGCACCGAAGAGACAACTCATTGAGAGCAACCTTTTTTTTTTAATTTAATTCAGTCTATTTGTCATAGCCTACAAAAACCAATTCCCCATTCGCTCCCTGCAGTACGCCTTAAACTAACAATAACAACAATTTTGTGTATGTTTCTAATCTTCCCTGTTACCCTTCGGAAAGAACGTTGCATCGCCGGGTCGGTGGGAATCTTCCTCCTTCAATGAAACTTGGATTGTAATCACTCATTCGAAATTCCCTTTGTGTCATATTTTTAATGACATGCCGGTGTGTGTGCGTGTTTGTGTTTGTTCACTCTCAGATTCAGGAGGTCCCCCTAAACACTTGTCCCGATAGCTGAACCCGTTCCGTCCGTCCGTTCGGCTCACCAGTTGATGCATCGATGAGATTCTAAAGAACGATAGCAGGGGAAGTGGTTCCACGCTAAGTGCAAAGATGAGTACCCGATGCCGGGCGGACGCATTGTCCGCTAGAGTGACGGGGGAAAATTTTTCGGGTAATCCTGAGCCGCCGCTGCTGATGGGAGTAAGCGTGTTTTTTGGTGCCCGATAGTTGAAGGGATTCCTTGGTCGTATTATGTTTATTATGTGTTCCATAATGTCAAATACTTTTACGAACAAGTGTAGCGACCTGTGGCGAGGCCAGTTATGCAGTAGGCGACGATAATATTTCGCTAACCTAAAATAACTGGAAAAGGATGTGGTTTTTGTTGACTCTGTGGGAAAAATATTTTCGTTTCGGAGACACTTTCAAGGAATTTATACCCGCCTATCGTTTTCAATTTGCTTACTATAATAGAAACATTCATAAATCTAATGCCTCAACAGATGACGGCTCGTTCCGGAAAATTTATTTGTCAAAATATCCTTGAAAAGTGATTCGTAGAATCTACTATTTAGCTGCACCCAGCCATTATCAATTACCATCAATTCTAATGCTAGGCATATATCTTGGAAGCGGCCCCGGGGCTGGCAATTAACTTAAATCTCGTATTTACTAAATAGTGCATTAAACGGGTTAACGTAGTAACCGGGGGGAAATTTATCGCCTTCCACTTGTTTCTTGTTGACGTTTTCCCCGTGACTTCTCAACTCGATACGAAAACGGATCATCGAACGGAGTTCACAGTAGGCAGTAGGCGTGTGCGAGTTTTGTATTTTCCCTCTTTCCGCTGCTGTCATAAATTTGTTTCCCATAATTTGAATAATAAATATCGAGTTGAACCTTACGCCACGGGTTTGCCTCCGTCGGAGACAGCAGCAGCAGCAGCAGCAGCAGCAGCTAAGGGGGGAAAAACCTTTTATCACTTATCCGCGCGTCGTCGTCGTCCGCGGTTCATTTTTTCCAGTTCCATTCGGCCCTGCCCTGCGAACTACGTTTTTCCAAGTCAACACACTATAATTAGTAGTAAGGTTTTCCGTATCAAAGCAACTGTCATAAATAAGTGCACCGGTGGGTAAGTTCCGTGACAGGCGACGGAGTGATGTTTTGATTTTTAAATTTGTCTTATTTTTCCCCCTGGGAATTTTTTGTTTGTTTTAGCTTCGAATCGGGAAGCACGTGGTGACTGGAGCATGCATTGTTCCATGTTTCAAATATTCAAGTTCTTACAGTGTTTTACAAATGACAGCTACATTATTTCTGTAGTAGCGTAAACAAATGAACTGAAAATAATGAACTACCACAAGTTGATGTACTCGAGCATTCCAAAGACATACATCGAATCAGCAAACTAATTAGGAATCGATAGATAATACAAAACAAGGTCCAGTTACTCAGAGTATATCTAAAAAGGTCGATATCATGAAAAGGAAGAGCAAGAAAGCATATTATGAGCAATTCCAGGAATGAGTAGACGAAAAAGTGACAAAATCAGAATCGACCTTCTCCGATTTGGGTGAAACTTTGCACATGGCTTCAGTATGGCAAACTATAAGTTTTGAACCGATGGAGAGGTCAATCCGACTCACGACTGATTTTTAAAAAGGGCTTATGTATTTTTGCATATCACGAAAATTGCCTTTTTCAAATCGTTGTAACTCGGAAACCGTTCATCGTACAAAAATGGCTTCCAGGAAGAAGTTGTAGGGAATCGATTGGGCACTCTAAAAAAAGTATGCACTGAAAAAAAAATTTGATTTTTTTTCTCAATAATTACAAAATAATCCAAAACGAACAAATAAAAAAAAATCATGGTTTAATTTTTTCGATAATTTTTATTTTAAAGCTCTTATTAAAACCTACAGATTGATGGCTATTTCATCCGTGCCTTTTGAAAAAAGAAGAAGTTAGAACTAAAACAATTTACAGATATATTCAAAATTTCAAGTTCTTATAACACCATTTTTTATATTTCCATGAATTGTTTATTTGATTGCTATATCTACAATTATTACATGTACATGAATAAATCTTAATTATATTTAAGGTTATATAAACAATTCATGGAAATATAAAAAATGGTGTTATAATTCAATATCCAAATATCTCAAGAACAGCTACTTTTAGAAGAAAGGATATCATGAACAAATTTATTGCCTTTAACCTGTAGAATAATATTCTACTGTTTAAATTATTATCATTCAATAAGAACTTGAAATTTCGAATATATCTGTAAATTGTTTTAACTTCTTCATTTTTCAAAAGGCACGGATGGGATAGCCAACAATCTGTAAGTTAAACAAGAGCTTTAAAATTAAAATTATCAAAATAAATTGAAACCCTGATTTTCTTTTATTTTAATTTTTTTTGGTTCAACTTGAAATTATTGAGAAAAAAAATCAATTTGTTTTTCAGTGTATATTTTTTTTGAGTGCCCAACGGATTCCCTATAACTTCTTCCTGGACGCCATTTTTGTACGATGAACGGTTTCCGAGTTACGACGATTTGAAAAATGCAGCTGGTCGTCTTTTCAAAAAAGCATGACCCCACGCAGCTTCAGCTTCATATGATGGGAAGAATGATCCAACAGGTTTTGACTTTCAAATACCTCGGGGTGTGGTTTGATTCCAAATGCACGTGGGGAGGACACATTAGGTTTCTGATAACAAAATGCCAACAAAGAGTAAATTTTCTTCGAACAATAACCGGATCTTGGTGGGGTGCTCATCCGGAAGATCTAATAAAATTGTATCAGACAACGATACTTTCAGTGATGGAATATGGATGCGTTTGCTTTCGTTCCGCTGCAAACTCTCATATTATCAAACTGGAGCGAATTCAGTATCGTTGTTTGCGACTTGCTTTAGGGTGCATGCATTCGACACATACAATGAGTCTTGAAGTTCTGGCGGGAGTTATTCCATTGAAAGATCGTTTTTGGGAGCTTTCATCGCGACTGCTAATAAGATGTGAGGTACTGAATCCCCTGGTTATTAATAACTTCGAAAGGCTAGTTGAGCTTCAATCTCAAACAAGATTCATGACAGTATATTTTAACCATATGTCACAGGAAATCAACTCTTCAAGATATATTCCTATCCGTGTCAGCCTCCTAAATGTCCCTGACTCAACTTTATTTTTCGACACATCCATGCAGCGCGAAGTGCGTGGAATCCCGGAACATCTAGGCTCGATGGAAATCCCAAAAATATTTTCAAGTAAGTTCAGGCATATTGACTCTGAGAAAATATTTTACACGGACGGATCACGAATTGAAGAGGCTACTGGGTTTGGTATATTCAACAATAATGTTTCGGTCTCATTTAGGCTTCAAGAACCTGCATCTGTTTATATAGCAGAGTTAGCAGCAGTTCATTATAGCTTGAGTGTAATCGTCACATTATCTCCAAACCATTATTTTCTTTTCACAGATAGTCTGAGTGCAATTGAAGCTATTCGCTCAAACGCCGCTTGCAAAAATGAACCTTTTTTCTTGGCCAAAATAAAACAGTACCTGAACGTCATATTGAATAATAATTATCAAATCACAATAGTTTGGGTTCCGGCTCATTGCTCCATTCCAGGCAATGAAAGAGCCGATATTTTAGCCAAACGTGGTGCTATTGAGGGTGAAATTTATGAGAGACCGATTGCTTTCAACGAATTCTATAGCGCGTCTCGCCAAAGAACACTTGCCAGCTGGCAAGCTTCTTGGGATAAAGATGATCTGGGTCGGTGGGTGCACTCAATTATTCCTAAAATATCGACAAAGGCATGGTTCAGGGGACTGGATGTGAGTAGAGATTTCATTCGTGTGGTGTCCAGACTCATGTCCAATCACTACACGTTAGATGCACATCTCCTTCGAATTGGACTTTCCGAGACATATCATTGTGCTTGCGGCGAAGGTTACCGCGATATTGACCATGTTGTTTGGACATGCGTGGAGTTTCGTGATGTCAGATCTCAACTAATAAATTCCTTGCGTACCCAAGGTAGACTATCCAATGTCCCAGTTCGCGACATTCTTGCTTGTCGTGACCTTCCATACATGAAACTTCTTTATCATTTCATTAAATCCATTGGAGTTCCAATTTAAATTTTATTTTATGTTAGACTGTTTACTCTTCCATGAGTTCAACCAATAGCCAGCTATCATATTGAATAAAAGTGATGAACTGATATAAACAATCCTGAAATAGTTATAAGATGTACAAAATAAATGTATTTTATTTAATGTAATTTAAAATAGCAACTCGCTTGATAAAAACAGTGTTTAGATTAACTAATGATTACCAACATACTAATATGATATTCGAAATGTATTAGGTTTAAACTACTATGTATTGTGGATGCCACGGCGGAGAAAAACTTATCTATATTGCCTATGAAATAAACGTATTTATGAAAAAAAAAAGAATAGAATATTATTCTCAACATTTGCTACTTAGCATTGTAGACTAGCTGGCGCACCTTCTTGCGAACGTTCCTCATTAAATTCCGTACAGACTTCTTGGCGACAAGACACTTTTTTCCAATCTTTTTCGAACTGTTGAATGGTTTCGGCTGCCGAGACATGTTTCCTAAGATTGGTCGAAGTTGTGGACAATTTGGTGGTCTTTTGGGACGAAAGTAACATTTTTGGTAGTATACCATTCTACCGTTGATTTCGAGTAGTGGCAAGAAGCAAGATCTGGCCAGAAGACAGCAGGATCCTTGTGGCGTCGAATCATGGGTAGAAGTCGCTTTTGTAAACATTCCTTGATGTATATTTCGCTGTTCATTGAAGCAGTGATGAGCCATCAGTGATGAAGGATTCTTACCGCAGCTACACATTGGTTGCCAGACCATAGTTTTCTAACCAAATTTTTCGACTTCAATCAGATGTCTCGGACAGGTTTAACACTTGCTTTTCTCGCACCGTATAATATTGTGGTCGCGGCACGGATTTGTAATCAAGAATCAAGCAAGAATCGTATTGTACAGCTTTCGAACCCTCGGCCTGATCGATGTTTCTTGTTTCGGACTACGTTTTGGTTGTTTCTGCTTCTTATAGGTTCGAAGATTCAAACGTTCTTTAACGCGAAGAACATTTGACTTCGAAGTGTCCACTTTTTTTGGCCACATCCCGAACTGAAACCTTCTTCTTTTGCTCGAACGCCTTCGGTATACGTTTATCCAACTGAGGGTTTTTTTTTCGACCCGTTTTCGGTTTATCCTCACAGGTGTTACTCTCACCGAACTTCCAGATTGCATTTCGCACGGTTTTTCCGCTTACTCTATCCATTTTTGCTATCTTTCTCAGTGACAGTCCGCGTTCTGTGCACCATTTGTACACAATTTTTCGACATTGTTCAGCTGAAAGTCCACGCATTTCGAAACAAACTAATGAAAACGAATAAACAAACGCACAAGTGGTTAGAGAAGAGTGTAAACAACAGGACGCAGCCATAAATATTGACAGATTCTGAACCATTGCGAAATGGCAGCGGGTTTTTGTTGCGTCCATACTTTCTGGGACAGCCTTTAGCTATCATTAAATCTTACGATGAGCTATCTGAGCAGAAATTTGACTCGTAGATTGAATAAAGATACTTTGAATATGGTACTGTAAGACATGTTTGGTTACCATTCAGAATATTCCAAGTGTGTCAACTTCTCATCTCCAAGATGTAATCGGGTGCCAACATCGTAAATTTATCGACAAGGAGATAATGGATGAAATGACTAAAAGCTTAGCTTGTGTACTTCGTATTATCACTAATAGACATTATAATACACTAAGGTCTTTTTTTATGCGAAGTTTCAGAGTTATGCGGTTTTTTTTATGCAGTACGTGAACTCGCATAAAAAAAGACTTCAGTGTATTGGGTACGTGGTCCGCGCTATTTGGCTGACGCTGGCAGATGATCTAAACGGGAAACGACTCCAGAGGCTAAAGTGTCCAAGTCTCCTTTATTGCGGACGCCGGTCGAGACGATTCCAACAAATCACGCTTTGCACGTTCGCGATTCTTGCGTCAAATTAATTAGAGCCTTCTAGGTGACTGAAACTATATACAAAAAGGAAACAATGAATTATAAGCGAAGTTAAATGCTCTTGTGTTTCAGAAATACTCACCATAGATGCATCACGAGATTTTAATCAATCCGAAATGACGAGTTCAAATTGAACAGTTGAGAATCTGGCGTTGTATCGCACTCCCTTCAGGGTATAACTTAGTGAAATGTTCCACTTTTTGGCGCGTCAGGCTATCGATATGCTTCTAAACCAAATCTGTTTCCGTCTTTTTCATCATAATAAACAGTAACTACGACGAATTGATTTTTACCCTTCAGCGTTGCTAGTTGTATGGAAAATTCGTTAAAGTATATTGTCACTCTGACAGTGTTTCATGACAGTGTACCACATATTGAAAAATGTGTCCTCGAAAATTTGTCGAAGCATTCCGTATTATAATTTGTATTTGGCTAAAGTTATTCCTGTTTATAAGTCTGGTGATCGTTGTGATTGTAATAACTATCGGCCTATATCGACTCTGTCCGTCTTCAACAAAATCTTTGAAAAACTGTTGGTTAATAGACCTGTCGGGATTTTAAACAAACATAGTACTCTTATAAATTTCAGTACGGCTTTAGACAAAGTTCTAGCACACCTACCGCTATCATAGAATATAGTAGACAATATAATGAGCAAAAGGGAGCGGGTCATATCGCCGAAAGCCATTTCGCCGAAAGTCATTTCGCCGAATAGGTCATTTCGCCGAAAGTCGTTTCGCCGAAAGGGTCATTTCGCCGAAAGGGTCATTTCGCCGAAAGGGTCGTTTCGCCGAAAGGGTCATTTCGCCGAAAGGGTCATATCTCCTGCATGTTATGTCTCCTGCATAACTGATGTGGCGCAGCCACATAACCGAAGCCAAACCTGTAACCGCCTCGTTTGCCCGGTCTACTCAAAGCTAGGTTTCTTTGCTTTAGTTAGGTCCGAACGAGCGGTAGCGAGGTCGGACAGCACATGATCCAAAACGATGTGGCGTAGCCGCATTAGATATTTTTTCATTTTCACTTAATAAACGGAAAATACCACCTACATTTGCCTGGTAGATACACCTATGCAATTGCTTTGGTGCTTACTAGCTAATAGTCAACAAGTTTTCTTGTGAACTACTTTCTGAGGATCATGAATCAATCTTTATTCAAGAAGTACAATGGTAGTTCAACAAAACGGGCGTTAACGCTATCATCTTTTGTTTTGTCTATAATTAAAATTAATTCTAATTACGATTTCAGGATTCGGCGAAATGGCTTTCGGCGAAATGGCTTTCGGCGAAACGGTTTTCGGCGAAATGGCTTTCGGCGAAATAATCCTGATCCGAGCAAAATTGGCCAAAAAACATGATTGGTGCCTTATTTTTAGATCTTAAAAAAGCCTTTGACACTTTGGATCACAGTATTCTCTTGGACAAACTTCAGTGCTACGGCATCAGGGGCATCGCGAAATCTATTATCATTAACTACTTGTGAAACAGAAAACAATTTATGTAAATCGAGGTCTAAAGACTGTCCCAGAAAGTATGGACGCAACAAAAAACTGCTGCCATTTCACAATGGTTCAGAATCTGTTAATTTTTATGGCTGCATCCTGTTGTTTACACTCTTCTCTAATCACTTGTGCGTTTGTTTATTCGTTTTCATTAGTTTGTTTCGAAATGCGTGGACTTTCAGGTGAACAACGTCGAAAAATTGTGTACAAATGGTGCTCAGAACGCGGACTGTCACTGAGAAAGATAGCAAAAATGGAAGAAGTAAGTGAAAAAGCCGTGCGAAATGCAATCAGGAAGTTCGGTGAGAGTAACACCTGTGAGGATAAACCGAAAACGGGTCGAAAAAAAACCCTCAGTTGGATAAACGTATACCGAAGGCGTTCGAGCAAAAGAAGGAGGCTTCAGTTCGGGATGTGGCCAAAAAAGTGGGCACTTTGAAGTCAAATGTTCTTCGTGCTAAATAAACGTTTGAATCTTCGATCCTATAAGAAGCAGAAACAACCAAAGCGTAGTCCGAAACAAGAAGCATCGATCAGGCCGAGGATTCGAAAGCTGTACAATACGATTCTTGCTGGAAATTTGAACTGCATAATCATGGACGACGAAACCTACGTGAAACTCGATTACAAATCCCTGCCGGGACCACAATATTATACGCTGCGAGAAGGGCAAGTGTTAAACCAGTCCGAGACATCGATTGAAGTCAAAACAATTGGTAAGGAAGCTACGGCAAGCAATTTGTAGCTGCGGTAAGATTTCGAAACCCTTCATCACCACTGCTTCAATGAACAGCGAAATATACATCAAGGAATGTTTACAAAAATCGACTTCTACCCATGTTTCGAAGCCACAAGGATCCTGTTGTCTTCTGGCCAGATCTTGCTTCTTGCCACTACTCGAAATCAACGGTAGAATGGTCACTTTCGTCCCAAAAGACATGCATCCACCAAATTGCCCACAACTTCGACTAATTGAGGAATTTTAACATTAACGAATGCACATCTTAGGAAAAATGTCTCGGCAGCCGAAACCATTCAACAGTTCGAAAAAGATTGGAAAAAAGTGTCAAAACTTGTCGCAAAGAAGTCTGTACGGAATTTAATGAGGAACGTTCGCAAGAAGGTGCGCCAGCTAGTCTACAATGGCTGAGTAGCAAATGCTGAGAATAATATTCTGTTGTTGTAGTCTAATATTATCAGTATATCGAATAAAATTTGGATATCTAGCACTTGTGAATTATTCACACCGAAATCAATGTGCGTCCATACTTTCTGGGACAGTCTTTAACAGTAACTACTTCTCAAACAGAAAACAATTCGTGTCCATCGAGGGCGACTGTAGCAATCTTGCTGCCATAAACATTGGAGTGCCATAGTGTAGCAATACAGGACCACTATTTTTTCTTTTGTATATTAATGATATAGGTAACCTGCAACTTACAGGGAATCCGCGGTTATTTGCCGACGACACAATGACATCAATGCTATTATTAACTCAATGGAGAGCGATTTAAGTATATTAGATCAATATTTTAGTGCATCTCATCTTAAATCTCATAAAAACTAAATATATGATTTTCCGGTCATAAAGAAAAATAATACCAATACATCGTCATCCTGAACTGGGACATCATATTATTGAAAAAGTGGACTGTTTCAAATATTTGGGTATATATTTGGACCCCACTTTAACCTGGATTCACCATATTAAATCTATTGAGAAACATGTGGCATACTACTGCGGTATTTTGTGGAGGATCAAGTCATAAGGAGTGTATCGAAAAGTAGTTAGCAACATGATTATTGAATAAAAAAGCGAAAAAAAACATATTTTGACATCAGTTTTCGATATATTGTAGAACATTTTTATGCATTTCACTGATTATATTGAAGAAAATCCTAGTTTCTGTGAAACGCTCGCACTTTGGACTAAACATTCTTCATTAAATTCTGCACAGTTACTTTTATGACTTTCCTGGTGGCAGCTGTCCAGTTTTTTTTAACTCCTGCATGTTTTGAGATACTGTACCTTCCTTCCGAAAGTGCCGCTTGACAATTGCCCAATACCTTTCAATTGGCCGAAGATCAAGGCAGTTCGGTGGCTTGATGTCCTTTTCCACGAATTGTACATCATTTTTTGACAACCACTGTAGAACGGAGTTGGCGTAGTGGGCTGAAGCTAAATCCGCGAAGAAAATCGACGACCGCAAACCACAGGTACAAATTGCTTGCCAGACCAACACCTTCTGCCCAAACTTTTCCATCGCCACCGTGGTGTCAGCGTCGTCCAGGTCCTGGTACAGCGATTTCGTATAATATTGCGGCCCGAGCAGCGCTCGAGAGTCTTCCTTGGCGTAGGTTTCGTCGTCGATCAGGATGCATCCGTCTTTATTCTGTAGAATCCGGTTATACAGTTTTTGCGCTCTTGTTTTGGCCTGAACTTGTTGTACCAGGGACTTTTTTGGCTCCTTCTGTTTCTTGTACGTTTTCAGGGAGTTCCGAACTTTGATCCGTTGAATCATCCCGATGCTGGTTTTGAACTGCTTGGCCAAATCCCGCGTCGACGCCGATGGGTTTTTCCTGATGTACTCAACCACTTTTAAGTCCCGGCCGGGCTTGCTGGGACCCGTTTTCCTACCGGATCGGGGCAAATCCTTCATGGAAAGGGTCTTACCGAACTTCTCGATAATATTTTTGACACTGGTATGGTGCACTTTCACCCGTTTTGCAATTTCGTTGTACGTGACACCACTTTCTGGGCACCAAGTTTGTAGAATTTTCTTTCGCGTTTCCGGATCAATTCGACTCATCATTGAAACGATAAACCGTACCGAAACCAATCGATTGCGCAGTTGTTATTGACATGTTCAAAAACATATCACCGCAAAACACGCTGCAAAAAAATAAGCCATTTCAGAGTAATAACTGTTTGAATGTTGCTAACTACTTATCGATCCACTTCTTAAGTGTGCACTTCTAAACTTTTATTTTGCATTCACAGCTCATTTGTTTGGTATGGGGTCGTGCCGCTAGCTCCCATCTATAAAAACTCTACAAAACAGGTGACTCCAAATCATCTTCAATCCTCTACTGTTTTCAAACTTATTGTTGTACTCCGATAATACCCATAACATTTTACCTCTAGCACACTTATGTGATGTTCATACATTACTGTTCGTTCATGATATCGTGCACAACCCCAACAACCTGCTTCGCGTTCGAGCAGTCACAAACATTGGTCAAAGAAGGATTCTTTTTGTTGGTCCAATAAAATATAACGCACTTCCACTTGACATACAAAGAACATCCAGCCGTGCCTTATTCGGGGCTAGAAGCGTCTCTGAAGCGTCATTTTAAGCATAGACTGAGCAAAATATTTAATTAATGTAGTTTCTTAATGTGTTCCTTGTTTTACGAACTGTAAACAGTAATTCATTCTTGTATAATTTTTTAGTAAGTCTGTATCATTGTGGATCCCTTGAAAGGAAATCATTTCCACTGGGATTCCGCTACATGTTTTATTAATGTTTAATTGCACATCATACAATAAACACATTCCTATATGGATTATCTCTTGCAGAAATTATTGCGAAATAAAGATTTACGTACCTTCTAGTAGTGCCGCAAAATAGGAACGTTCAATTTAACACGCTAAAGGTAATGGATATGGAAGGTTGTCGTAAGACTATCTATTTTTTTTCGGATTTTTTGTATATCAAAATATACAAAATATGGTGCAAAATTGATCAAAACTGATGTTTCATTCAAAAATTCTGGCTTAACGTTCGTTTGAGAATACATTATTGCTAAAAGAGATTGTTTGAAACTCAATCGTTCAAGCCACTTCGATAAACTGGTTGCACTGCATATATAAATACATAGATTTATGACAAACGTACCAAATAAAATGTACGTAATACACAAATCGCCAACACAAGTTAACTTGGTTTACATTTGATCCTTAACTTTGTAGGATTGGAAAAGAATAATATTATCAAACTGGGCATTTGACGCACGAGTTTGGGAACCACTGTTCTAAAACAACCTGCAGTAGTGCAGAATGTAAAAGAAATGAAGAAAGCGTGTAGAACCTTACGGTTGTGGTAGCCGAAATAAGTTAAATGAATAATGCCAAAACTAACTTTTACTGTTTTATTTTACTCTCAGAAAATTTGAATCTAGAGTAGGAATTTTGTGAACGGATTTCTAGCGGAACACTTTTCACGAGAATTTATGTAGCAATGTGTATTGTTTTATTAAAACTTACAAATACAAAATATAATTTCAATTAATTCCTTATTATGTTCGGAATCACAAGATTTATGTTGAATATACATAATAACTGAAACTGTTTTTGAAGTCCTAGTAAATGATAAACAAGTTCTTTATCTGACATCCGGACCAACATCGTCTCTATGAATCCAACATGTCTAGCAAAAACATAAATCATTCTAACTCAGTCATCAAAAAGTCATTAGAACAACCCGAGTCTCAAAAAAAAAAACAAAGATCAAAGCAGGCGCCCGAAATTCGATCCCGATTCTGGAGAGATGCATATGCAAAACGGCACTTCCTTCTTCGACTTTCGCCGCTCGTCAGTCACAGCCTGCTACGGTTAGTTTCATCTCCTTATTGAAATGGTTGAATGGTTCGCTTCACCAGAAGACACTCTCTCGACACCTCTCGATTCCCCATGCCATCATCCCTCTGCCCGGTATGATGGACGCAGTTCGCCAAGGCCTATACTTTTGACCACATCTCATTTACGATGCGACACAAAACGGGAACGACTGCCAAATTTAGGGTCACTTTGTTCCGAAGCACTTGTTCCTTCGGCAGGCACTGTACGGTGCATGCGAGAGCACATAAAACAAACCGGTTGTCGCATTTCCGAACTGCACACGCATTTCGACCGAATGTCGTTTTGAACCCTTTCATGTCCTTGTTGTTTTTGTTGTATTCTATGCACTAATTTTGTGGTATCTTTTGCACTTTTTCGTATGGATTCTATCGAGTCGTGTTTAAAAAATTCATCAAAAAATAAGACGGTCTGTTTTTGTTCGGACCGAAAGGGTTAGATCATTACCCCTTTCGGATACGACAAACGGAACTGACCGATTAGGCACAGTAAACGAAACGCACACGACACCGATCCTTCCAGCCTTTATATATCCTTCCGTTATCATGCTTTTTGATTCACCACTGCGGGGAGGAAAACATATATTATGTCACGCATGTATTATTAATGGATTTCAGTGTGTCTAACAATTGTTCCGATTTGTTTTCATTTTACGCAAATGTCACCCCTCACGTAAAATTTATAATTACAAACATTCGCACGGAATGCGAATCCTGTTTAGGAGGAGTTGTTTGCCGAATGGTTTTCTCTGCTCTTCTCTGGATCGGAATTGGTGCCACATTTAGTTCTGTGTGTCATTGCAGCCATAACTTCATTTTCCGGCAGCAGTGTTTGGAACTCGGAATCCATTTGGTGTTCGAGCGGCAGTGTTTCGGGTGACTGTCGTGGATGTCACCTTTGCACAGGGGAACCAATAAAAAACGGATATAGTTACTCGGCTAACGAGTGAAAAATCGAGAATTACGAACAAAAAAAAAACTAATACAATAGACTCGATAGATTGGCAACACTGTCGCAGCAGCACATGACCGAAATCATCACGCCCCATAACTCAACGGCCATATAAATTCGTGTCCTCAGAAACAAGACCTGGCCATTAGAACGGTCGAACTAACGAAAACCGGTGGAGCAATGTGTCATGCACCATGTAGCGGATGGCACACCGTCGTTCAGGAAGTGATCGCTCCATCGCGAATGGTGGCGGCTGCCATAACAATTCAAATAAATATGTCATACGGCAGTCGTCACCATCATCACCGTGTGAGCCTTTTGCGTAGGTTTCCTCGTAGGCTCAGGAGTGGAAAAGCGTTTTCCTAAGGGATGACAATACGATCGATTGCAAGTTGCAGGCCGACATAACTTTTAAATGCCATCGCCAGCCGTGAAGCATCGTGTTCCAGCAGATAACGGCCCTTTAGCAGAAAGGATTGCACTTTAATCGATGGTGTTTTTATTATCCACGATGAGTTCGCCGGTGCCAATTCAATCACCGATTTATGGTTCAGTAAACTTGCGAAATAGTGTTTTTTTTTTTTGGCAGATTTTTAGATAGTCACTGAAAACGTTATGCGTGGTCGAATAGGAAGTCATGTTCTGAACGAAATAAAAATAGTTTGGTTTTGGTTCACTTGAAAAAAAAGGTTCAGCCGTAATTACTGAGGATACTGAGCAAATTGTGATTGGAGCCATAGCTACAAAACAAACGAAATCGTTATTAAAAAGAAACTGTAAAATTTACAATATAGGAACATATTTTAGTATGAAGTTTCAACGCGATGTATCTAACCAAAAAAGTGTGTTAAGTTGTGTTACGTACGTGAAACTTGGATTCACGAGGAACGTCACTCCGTGCTGAGAGCTTGAAAATATCCTGTTCGGAAACCTAACTTTCGTCGTCCATAAAAAGATACTTCGTTAAAACGCGATCGTACACCTTTGGGGCGCGTGTTTGTAAAAATTGTCCGCGAAAGCTAATCTTAACTTAGTTGACAACTCGTAAATTTCCCATGAATGAACCAGTCAAAAACTTTTATTTTATTCCAATCGTCGCCAATTGTTGAATTTTGTCCGCTTGCCTGTTACGTAATCCTTCCTCCCTGCTCGTCTCGCGTATTCTGCCGGACCCGGAAAAAAAAGTGTCAATCCTATCAACACGAAGAGACACGCAGCAATCCCCCACGATTAATATATACAGGGTGTAACATAAACCAATCAATACACTACAGATTACAGATCATCTGGAATGAAATATTGCATTTTTTTTTTTTCATGAATACGTTTATTTCATAGGCAATATACATAAGTTTTTCTTCGCCGTGGCATCCACAATACATAGTAGTTTAAACCTAATACATTTCGAATATCATATTAGTATGTTGGTACTCATTAGTTAATCTAAACACTGTTTTTATCAAGCGAGTTGCTATTTTAAATTACATTAAATAAAATACATTTATTTTGTACATGATCTTATAACTATTTCAGGATTGTTTGTATCAGTTCACCACTTATATTCAATATCCTATAGTTGGCTATTGGTTGAACTCATGGAAGAGAAAACAGTTTAACATAAAATAAAATTTAAATTGGAACTCCAATGGATTTAATGAAATGATAAAGAAGTTTCATGTATGGAAGGTCACGACCAGCAAGAATGTCGCGAACTGGGACATTGGATAGTCTACCTTGGGTACGCAAGGAATTTATTAGTTGAGATCTGACATCAAGAAACTCCACGCATGTCCAAACAACATGGTCAATATCGCGGTAACCTTCGCCGCAAGCACAATGATTAGTCTCGGAAAGTCCAATTCGAAGGAGATGTGCATCTAACGTGTAGTGATTGGACATGAGTCTGGACATCACACGAATGAAATCTCTACTCACATCCAATCCCCTGAACCATGCCTTTGTCGATATTTTAGGAATAATTGAGTGCATCCACCGACCCAGATCATCTTTATCCCAAGAAGCTTGCCAGCTGGCAAGTGTTCTTTGGCGAGACGCGCTATAGAATTCGTTGAAAGCAATCGGTCTCTCATAAATTTCACCCTCAATAGCACCACGTTTGGCTAAAATATCGGCTCTTTCATTGCCTGGAATGGAGCAATGAGCCGGAACCCAAACTATTGTGATTAGATAATTATTATTCAATATGTCGTTCAGACACTGTTTTATTTTACCCAAGAAAAACGGTTCATTTTTGCCAGCAGCGTTTGAGCGAATGGCTTCAATTGCACTCAGACTATCTGTGAAGAGGAAATAATGGTTTGGAGATAATGTGACGATTACATTCAAGCTATAATGAACTGCTGCTAACTCTGCTATATAAACAGATGCAGGTTCTTGAAGCTTGAATGAGGCCGAAACATTATTGTTGAACATACCAAACCCTGTCGCTTCTTCCATTCGCGATCCGTCCGTGTAAAACATTTTCTCAGAGTTAATATGCCTGAACTTACTTGAAAATATTTTTGGGATTTCCATAGAGCGTAGGTGGTCCGGGATTCCACGCACTTCGCGCTGCATGGATGTGTCGAAAAATAAAGTTGAGTCAGGTACATTTAGGAGGCTGACACGGATAGGAATATATCTTGAAGGGTTGATTTCCTGTGACATATGGTTAAAATATACTGTCATGAATTTTGTTTGAGATCGAAGCTCGACTAGTCGTTCGAAATTATTAATTACCATGGGATTCAGCACATCACATCTTATTAGCAGGCGTGATGAAAGCTCCCAAAATCGATCTTTTAATGGAAGAACTCCCGCCAGAACTTCAAGACTCATTGTATGTGTCGAATGCATGCAGCCTAAAGCAATTCGCAAACAACGGTACTGAATTCGCTCAAGTTTGATAATATGAGAATTTGCAGCGGAACGAAAACAAACGCATCCATATTCCATCACTGAAAGTATCGTTGTCTGATACAATTTTATTAGATCTTGCGGATGAGCACCCCACCAAGACCCTGTTATTGTTCGAAGAAAATTTACTCTTTGTTGGCATTTCGTTATCAGATACCTAATGTGTCCTCCCCACGTGCATTTGGAATCAAACCACACCCCGAGGTATTTGAAAGTCAAAACCTGTTCGATTATTCTTCCCATCATATGAAGCTGAAGTTGCGCGGGATCATGCTTTTTTGAAAAGACGACCAGCTCTGTTTTCTCCGCAGAGAATTCGATACCAAGATGAACAGCCCAAACGGACAATTTATCTAAGGTATCTTGCAATGGTTTTTGCAGATCAATAGCTTTGGATCCAGTAACTGAAACCACGCCATCATCTGCCAATTGTCTTAGTGTACATGGGGTTACTAGACAGCTGTCAATGTCATTCACGTAAAAATTATAGAGGAGCGGACTGAGGCATGAGCCTTGCGGGAGACCCATGTAGCTAATTCTGATTGTTGCCAAATCGCCATGTGAAAAATGCATGCGTTTCTCTGACAAAAGGTTGTGCAAATAATTATTTATAACCGCTGGGAGTCCATGTTGGTGGAGCTTGTCTGAAAGAACATCAATGGAAACTGAATCAAATGCTCCTTTAATGTCTAAAAATACAGATGCCATTTGTTGCTTTTGAGCGAAGGCAATTTGGATGTCAGACGAAAGTAATGCAAGGCAATCATTCGTCCCTTTATTTCTACGGAAGCCAAACTGAGTATCTGACAACAAACCGTTCGTCTCGACCCAAGTGTCGAGACGTCGTAGAATAATTTTTTCGAACAATTTTCTGATGCAGGACAACATCGCAATGGGTCTATATGAGTTGTGATTGGAAGCTGGTTTCCCCGGCTTTTGAATGGCGATAACTTTCACTTGTCTCCAGTCAGGTGGAACAATATTTTGCTCAAGAAACTTGTTGAACAATTCCAACAAACGTCTTTTTGCGAGGTCGGGCAGATTCTTCACCAAGTTGAATTTAATTCTGTCCAATCCAGGAGCGTTATTGTTACAAGACATGAGTGCTATAGAAAATTCCATCATTGAAAAGGGGCTATCAATGGAATCATCATTTGAAGAAGACTCCCTAACAATGCTATGCGTAGGAACGGAATCTGGACAAACTTTCCTCGCAAAATCAAATATCCATCGATTCGAGTACTCCTCACTCTCATTTCCTACGTTACGATTCCTCATTCGTCTGGCCGTATTCCAAAGAGTGCTCATTGAGGTTTCTCTTGACAAACCTTCGACAAAATGTCTCCAATAGCTGCATTTCTTAACCCGAAGTATGTTCTTGTACTTGGTTTCTAAAACCAAGAATTTTTCAAAATTCTGAGGAGTTCCTCCTCCTCGTTTTAAAAACGTCTTGAAAGCATTTTGTTTCGCGTGTTTAGCATCTGAGCACTCTTTGTCCCACCAAGGATTTGGAGGTCTTCTGTTAGACGATGGACCAAGAAATCGTTTGGTTTGGGCTTGTTCTGCGGCCTCCAGAATCGAACAAACGAGGAAGTCATATTCTTCAAGTGGGGGAAGCTCTTCCATTGAAGTTAAGACACTTGAAATATTACTTTGGTATTTAATCCAGTCAATATTTTTTGACAAATCATATGGAATATTAACTGAATTAGCAATGCCTTTGTTACTGCTAATTGAGATGATGATTGGTAAATGATCGCTACCATGTAAATCAGGAAATACTTTCCAGGTGCAATCTAGTCGAATTGAAGTCGAACAAAGAGATAAATCTAATGCACTTGGACGTGCAGGAGGTCTTGGGATCCGTGTCATGCTACCCATATTTAGTACCGTCATGCTAAAATTGTCGCAAATATTATATATTAGAGATGATCTGCTATCATTGTAAACGGAACCCCACATCATTCCGTGCGAATTGAAATCTCCTAAAATCAAACGTGGAGCAGGAAGGGCTTCGACAATTTCATTAAGCTGTCGTTGTCCAACTTGAGCTCTTGGAGGAATATATACCGAAGCAATGCAAATGTCCTTTCCTTTAATGTTTATTTGGCAAGCAACAACTTCTATACTAGAAGTCGAAGGAATGTTTAATCTATAAAAGGAATAACATTTCTTAATTCCTAAAAGCACTCCACCATACGGGGAGTCTCTGTCGAGACGTATAATGTTAAAGTCATTAAAATTTAAGGCTATGTTTGATGTAAGCCATGTTTCGCACAAAGCA
Source organism: Malaya genurostris (assembly GCF_030247185.1). Lineage (NCBI taxonomy): Eukaryota > Metazoa > Arthropoda > Insecta > Diptera > Culicidae > Malaya > Malaya genurostris. The sequence goes on along the minus strand of NC_080571.1, from coordinate 340,198,207 downwards.
AATACATCACATTTTTGACTATGCAACAAAACTTTAAATGAATCAAGTTTTGGCATGATGCTTCGACAATTCCACTGCAGGACAGTGAAATATTGCATTTTTTGTCATTCGTTTATACAGAATCTGTTACGCAACAAAATGGGACCCATATGCGAGTACTTTCGTTGACGAACGAAAAGATCCTCGCATACCGGTCCCATTTTAGCATTCTCTCGCACGTGGCAAAATTTCATGTTCGATATTCCATTCGTGTGAAACTTCTAATCGTTCGATATAATTAAGTTTGTGATATCATATCAAGTCTTGATGCGATACTCGGAAGACAGCTCAAACATTGACTTTGTAGGTTTCAATGCCACCAACACTCGAGAGAAATATTCTGAAATTCTGAAATCTCTCATTCAGTACAGTACTTAAGAGATAATCTCAATTTGAAATATTCACATAACACTTCATCTGATTTTGGACAAAGAGCTGAATCTTTTCGTAAAGTTGTTGCTTCGGAGGATGAAATTTCGAGTATAAATGGGAGCAATACGTTTGATTCTGAAGGAGGCTACTTTGGCGAGGAATTGAGATCGGAATGCAAAATATCCACGAAAAATTTTCGCACTGGCTACACACAAAGATCGATTTGAAGATAATTTATCTCACATTATCTATAATTTTGTTTTCACTGCCAGCACTAGATATTGGTACAGTGGTCAGAGGAAAAACTATTGCAATCAGTACATATGGGACAGATTTGCGAGTACTTTCCATATGGGACAGACCCGAATTGATATTTATTTCAAATTTTACTGAACTAACACCAAATAATTTTTGCAAGTTCTGAAAGTATAGTAAAAATAGACGTTATCCGTCGGGCTAACTCAAACCCGACGGTCAAAACCGGTATGGGACAGATATGCGAGTATGGCATACACTAGTTTAAGGAAAAACATGTTGGGAGTAATAATCGAATGAATAGTCGTGGAGAGTTGGCATCACTGGGAGTGCGATGCGGTGTCCTGGTGCTGCTCTCGAAAAAGTATAATTTCAATGTGTTGTTTGATACGTATAGTTAAAAATTTGGTTAAAATAATAATATTGAGTGACAGTGCAGATGTGACAAGTATGTGTTAAGTAGTGAGAGTGCTATTTAGTGAATAATATTGATCCGCGAAACTAAAGATGCTCAGGCGGCGAAAACTGTTAATTTTCCGTCCTAAAATTCAACGATGTTAACCTGTCAACCATTCGAAGCGCCGTGCAACTACGGACGATCTACTTCAGCTCAGCTCAGCTCACTAGTTCAAGAAAAAACATGTTGGAAAAAGTCAATCGAAAACAATTTGCATTCACTATAAAGGAAGCGTGAGCGAATATTCGTTTCTCATTTTTAAAGCATTGAGCTCGAAAAAAGAACATGATTTATTTTTCCAATACGTTCTTGTTTTACAGTTGTTGATCGTTCGACAGTTGGTTGATTTTGTTATGTAGGTTAGTTAATGGCCAAACAAGTTTTTTTTTGCTTTTATTAATTGTGTGTGTTAATGGCGAACATGACAACTTGTGCGTCTTTAGTGCAGAATCAAATTGCAAAAATTGTGTGAAATAATTTCCTATTCGTGAAAAACTGTGTGCTGAATTAGTGCTTGAATTGTGTTGAATACAGATAAGTAATGTGTTCTGTGCATGCTTCTATTTGTATTGATAAAAGTGTCGTAATTACCGTGCGACGTTCGCCCAAAGAAAGCGGCGTCGTTCCGTAATTTATTGAATGATTATTGTATTGTTTTTGCACCGTTTTTTGTTCTGTGATTTGTTCTCCTCTTGTGTGTGTCGGGTCGCTTGGTTTGTTCATGAAGCATGGGGGAATGCAAGAAGTGTGGGAAGAACATAGACATATCGGATGTTGGAATTAAATATTTGGTTTGTGAGAATGTATTTCACCAGTGCTGTTTTGGCCTTACCCGAGCTATTGCTAATTGGGTAGCGGATTTACCGGTGCTATTGTTTGTATCTAGTATTGTCGGTAACGATGTTCATTCGTTCATTAGCGATATGAAGAAGGAGATGGAGAAACTAACATCCATTTCTGAATCGTTCGCTGGTTTGCGGGAGAGCATCGAAAAACAGATTAATTAATTGATACAAAAAATACAAAAATTGATAAATGTCACTCTCAGCCCCGCTTGCAAGTTTTGAGAACGAGATCCATGTCCAGTCAACGACAAAAGCGAAATAATGGTTTCAAAACTGTGTTCTTTCTTTTATTTATCCTTTAAGTCCTTTCGGTTTTCAGGAAAAATCTTATATTATACAGTATCGATGTTCAACCGAAATTGCGAGAATCGATAATGACAGAAAACGATACACAAGGATTCTAGAGGGTACTAACTTTTATTTATCATATTTTAGACTCTATTTATATCCAAACAGATTTTCAGAAAGAATTAGAATTGAAAAAGCAATTAAATTTTCATGCAAATAATGTTTCGGTTTCGTCTTGTCGTACGGGAACGAGTGACGTTAGCATTGATACTCTCTTTCGTTGAAGTTAGAGACGAAAATGCTTCATCTCTCTTCGTTCGTTTTCGCAAGTACGTCTGTTAATCGACTGAGCCACAGAAGCACATATCTTCTTTCGTTTTGGATGTGATTATTTACGAATGAGACAGTAAAAATACGAAGATGATATTATTTTATTGTATTATTTCATAGAAAATTGGTGATAATTTCAGGCTCTTTACATTATGAACACTGCAGTTTTAATCTAAAAACTGGCCCAGAAAGTATGGACGCACTTTGATTTCGCTGTAAATAATTCACAAGTGTTAGATATTCAAATTTTATTCGATATACTGATAATATTAGACTACAACAACAGGATATTATTCTCAACATTTGCTACTTAGCCATTGTAGACTAGCTCCTCATTAAATTCCGTACAGACATCTTGGCGACAAGTTTTGACACTTTTTTCCAATCTTTTTCGAACTGTTGAATTGGTTTCGCCTGCCGAGACATGTTTCCTAAAATGTGCCTTCGTTTATGCCCAAAATTCCTCAATTGGTCAAAGTTGTGGGCAATTTGGTGGATTCATGTCTTTTGGGACGAAAGTGACATTTTTGGTAGTATACCATTCTACCGTTGATTTCGAGTAGTGGCAAGAAGCAAGATCTGGCCAGAAGACAACAGGATCCTTGTGGCTTCGAATCATGGGTAGAAGTCGTTTTTGTAAACATTCCTTGAAGTATATTTCGCTGTTCATTGAAGCAGTGGTGATGGAGGGTTTCGAAATCTTACCGCAGCTACAAATTGCTTGCCAGACCATAGCTTTCTTACAAAATTTTTCGACTTCAATCGATGTCTCGGACTGGTTTAACACTTGCCCTTCTCGCACCGTATAATATTGTGGTCCCGGCAAGGATTTGTAATCGAGTTTCACGTAGGTTTCGTCGTCCATAATTATGCAGTTCAAATTTCCAGCAAGAATCGTATTGTACAGCTTTCGAACCCTCGGCCTGATCGATGCTTCTTGTTTCGAACTACATTTTGGTTGTTTCTGCTTCTCATAGGTTCGAAGATTCAAACGTTCTTTAGCACGAAGAACATTTGCCTTCGAAGTGCCTACTTTTATGGCCACATCCCGAACTGAAACCTCCTTCTTTTGCTCGAACGGCTTCAGTATACGTTTATCCAACTGAGAGTTAGCAGGACCTTTTTTCGACCCGTTTCCGGTTTATCCTCAAAGGTGTTATCCTCACAGAACTTCCTGATTGCTTTTCGCACGGCTTTTTCACTTACTCCTTTCATTTTTTCTATCTTTCTCAGTGACAGTTCGCGTTCTGTGCACCATTCGTACACAATTTTTCGACGTTGTTCTGGTGAACGTCCACTCATTTCAAAACAAACTAATAAAAACGAATAAACAACTGCACAAGTGGTTAGAGAAGAGTGTAAAAAACAGGACGCAGCCATAAAAATTGACAGATTCTGAACTATTGCGAAATGGCAGCGGTTTTTGGTTGCGTCCATACTTTCTGGGCAGTCTTTATATTCTATCCATATAAATAAAAATGCAGAGATCATTCTTTGTAATCGCATCACGTAAGAATGGATGGACGGATTTACATGAATCTTTTTTTGTTTGATTAGTTTCTACCCCCACCGGGTTCGACCTAAAAAAAATTAGGAAATTTTGCCGGAAAAGTGGGAAAAATCTATAAAGTTGTTTTGTATGGCCAATGGAATTTTCCACTGAAAAAGTAGCCAATGATTGCTAGATCTACGATTGATGGTTGGCGCGCAACGAGTTGCATAAGTGCTTGGCCATCGAAAAAAAGAATACTAGATCGTTGAAAAAATCGTATGGCGCACAACGCGCAGAATAAATATTCTTTCAAGAATTGTATTTTGAAAGAAAAGATAGTTTGGTGGAAAAGACGAACCAAACTTGAAACATTGAAAGAACATGGTAACTGAAAAAAGGAAGAAAAACCCTGCATGTCAGGAGCCAGAAGTGGATCTATTCTTGTCTAAGTTCTATTTTTTTGCCGCCGGATTCTACACGGCCTCTGTGCTGGTCCTTTCTGAAAAAAAGATAATAAGAACTATCAATCCCGTAGTGGACCCCAGCCAACTAAAAGTCGGTGTGTGTGTACTCTTGATTTCCTCGGAGATGGCTAAAACGTAAAAAAAGTCTCAAAAATGTCTACCTCTTATGTTCTGAGATGTATGGACCGAAATCCACAAATCTAGTATCTGATAGATTCAAATTTACTTCGCTGAAAGGTAAAAAATCTGGTCCTAGAAGAAACTACAACGCGAAATTTTGTTTTTTGGGTGATTATACAAATTTTATTTATTCATATACAATTTTTTTTTTCGCGAAAACCATTGCCAATTACACAAAAATTTTGTTTTCGAAAAATCCTTAATTCACGAACTAGTTGTAGCAAATAAAAACAATACCTGAAAATTTGGAGTTAATAGACTCATTAGTTTTTGAGATATCGTGCTCAATGCAAATGACGACAAGGTAAAGATTCACAAACACATCAAAACACGTACTGTTGAAATAATATCATTTTCACATTTCCTGCAGAAATCGAAAAATATGGGCTTATTTTCTCCCTAGAGATCCAAACACATTTGGTTATTACTTATTTTCACGTTTTGCCTTCGGCACATTAGTGTGTCAGCAGTTCATGTTGAGCTGGTAACTGCCAACGGGTTCAAAATATACGTTATTATTACTTTCAGTGAAGGAGAGTTATTATTATTTTCCGTGGAAGAAGAGGCGCTCTCATTAATATCCAGAAATACTCGAGGAGCAATTGGTTCACTGATCGCGTTCGTCGTCGTTCGTTGTTTTTTTGTCTTCTTTGCGAATGCATCATTGTCAGGGGTGTTGGTGTCGACCCTTATGGTGCCTGATTATTGGTTGTTGACTCGACTTGTTTCCGGAGTTCCAATCAAAAGTCGTTTCTTTCAGCAATTCGGTTACCTTTCTACAGAGAAGGAGTTGACTGACTCGTTTCCCTAAAACTCGAGTTTGCATTTTGTTTCTTCGATTCTTCAGAAATGTTCATATTATAAGAATTCGTTTCTATGAATCGGCACGATTTTTGAGCGTGCGTGGAACTACTCAGATTACTTTGTATTTCGATTTCCTAATAATTTCAACACATTCAAAATGTATGCGTATTTTCTAGCATTCTTTGCTGTAGAGCTTCGAGTTCATAAACTCATTTGAAGCAAAAATTAAAGTTTACTACCGCAACTGCAAATAACCTGCCTAATCAGTAACGAAGAGATTTTTTCAAAAAATCTGCTGTCAAAGTTCTACCAAAATCTGGTTAACTTAAAGTTGACGGTTAGTTAGAGTTAGAGGATATTCGAGTGTACAATCGTGCCTGCAGTTTGATTTGAATATTAGTTCTTCAGCTGTAAAGTTGGCAACGCGTCAAAATTTAGCTCACGTATCGCGAAAATTCGATCTACTCGCACACATTTTAAAATATGGACAAACTAGGTTTTTTGCCTTTCTCATATAGAAAGGCTATGCCATCACTGCGAAAACTGACTTTTTAACCGAGGGCCAAAAGGCCGAATGCCATATACCATTCGATTCAGCTAGACAAATTGATCAAATGTATGTGTATGTGTGTGTATGTGTGTAAGGTATGTAACAAAAATATCCACTCACTTTTCTCAGAGATAACCGTTTTTCACAATCTTAGATTCATATGAAAGATCTTATGGTCTCATAGCCTGCTATTGAATTTCATCCTGATCCGACTTCCGGCTCTGGAGATACAGGGTAAAATGCACCAAAAACATGGAAAAAATAAGCACTCATTTTTTCAAAGATAGCTGAAGCCATTTTCACAAAGATTTAAATGAACGGTCTTATAGTCCCATAGCCTGCTATTGAATTTAATCTGGATCCAATTTTCGGTTCTACGGCCACCCGCCGGGTATTCGTAGCCTGGGGGTGTTTCCCGCGGACCCACACAGACCGAGGGATGCGGCCAACGTCATCTGGAAGACTCATGATATATTCCACCCACCGGCCGGTGCCGATCGCCAGCTGAAGGTTGGATCTGCCAAAGTCGACCACTGCGACCCCAATACAACATTATCCAATCATACTATCCTAGTTTTAAGTTAGTCGTTAATAAAATTAGAAAAAGTCCTTGGCACCTTAGAGCTAAAGCAGTGTGCCTTAAAAATAATTATATTATTGAATAAAAAAATTTTCGGTTCTGGAGTTACAGGGTGCTAACAGAAGAAATAATCATATATTTAGTTTTCGCTACATTTAGTTTCAGTTGCTTAAATTTTAACCATCGAACCAGCGAACTTAGATCCTCTTTTAAATGTGCAACAACTTCATACGATTAAATCATATACATGGATTACACCACAAACTTTTCATCTGGAATGAAATATTGCATTTTTGTCATTCGTTTATATAAAATCTGTTACGCAACAAAATGGGACCTATATGCGAGTACTTTCGTTGACGAACGAAAAGATACTCGCATACCGGTCCTATCTTAGCATGCTATGATTCTCTCGCACGTGGCAAAATTTCACGTTTGATTTTCCATTCGCGTGAAACTTTTAATCGTTCGATATAATTAAGTTTGTGATATCATATCGAGCTAAGAAAGGAATCGGACCTACCCTCGACCATGTTTTACGAACAACAAATTGGTTCCTGCACGCACGAGATAAGCGATATTTTTAGGAAAAAAATTTCCAGTGTTTTTTCTAGAGAGACCTTAAGCCCGTACCAAATCTCTCAGGCGGCTCTTAATGTTCCCATATCGAGCCAGTCTTTGAATTTAATCAATATCGACATCGACGCTGTACTAACGGCAATCGTAAAACTTAAAACTTCACACTCGCCTGGACCCGACGGTATTCCGGCAGTTGTCTTGAAAAGATGTTCAAGTGCAATAGTAACTCCCTTATGCCAACTGTTTCAACTATCACTCACGACCGGAGTCTTTTCCGTTATGTGGAAATCTTCCTACATGTTTCCAGTTCACAAAAAAGGAGACAAAAAGAACATTGACAACTATCGTGAAATTGCTGCCCTAAGCGCCATACCTAAATTGTTCGAATTAGTAGTTCTTAAGCCAATTTTCGACCACTGTAAACAATACATCGCGGAAACTCAACACGGATTCATGCCGAAACGCTCCACTGCTACTAATCTCTTATCTTTTACGACGTACATAATGGATGCTATGTCTAATGGCTTCCAAAACGGATGCTATTTACACGAATCTCTCCGCAGCTTTTGATAAAATCAATCACGCTATCACGTATCTCTGCAATCGACGGCTGGCGGTTAAAATCAATGACAGTCTATCGCAGGAGTTCTTTGCTTTTTCCGGAATACCTCAAGGAAGCCATCTCGGTCCACTGATTTTCCTCCTTTATTTCAACGACGTAAATTACTCACTGGAAGGCCCACGACTATCTTTTGCTGATGACTCTAAGTTATACCAAATAATCAAGAGTGCAAAGGATGCTTCATACCTTCAGCGTCAACTGACCATTTTTTGGTTTTTGGACCAAGGTGGTGCGAGATCAACCGAATGACTTTAAACATTAACAAATGCTCTATTTTAACATTCACTCGTAGGAAAGACCCTTTGCGGTTTGATTATTGTCTCCATGATGCAGCGATTGAAAGAGTCACTTATGTCAAGGATCTTGGAGTTTATCTAGACGAACAAATGAATTACAAGCAGCATATTGGTTACATAGTTACGAAGGCTTCTCGTTGTTTGGGATTTGTTATGAGAATTGCTAAGCGCTTCACAGATATATACTGTTTGAAGTCGCTCTACTGCTCACTTGTTCGCTCAACACTCGAATACTGCTCGGTGATCAATGGTGTTCTCAGAATCGAGTCAATCCAACGACGTTTCGTTCGTTTCGCTCTTCGCAAATTGCCCTGGAACAACCCTCATCAGCTGGCGAGCTACGAAAGCCGTGGAATGCTTATCGGGCTCGATACTTTGCAAGTGCGTCGCGACCTGTTCCGTGCAATGCTGATTGCCGATGTCTTGACGAACAATATCGATTGCCCAGCACTTCTTAGTCAAATCAACATCAATGTTCGTTCCCGAGCTCTCCGCAACAACAACCTCCTCAGATTGCCTCTACGTCGCACTAACTACGGAATCAACGGTGCCGTCATTGGATTGCAACGAACCTTCAACGGTGTTTCTACGGGATTCGATTTTCATTTTTCCCGCAGCCGAATAAGAGAAAAAAATTTAAATATTCTTTGAAACAATCATTAGGACTTAAATTTGTCTGTTGATTAAATAAGTAAATAAATAAATAAATAAATAAATAAATGAATAAATAAATAAATAAATAAATAAATAAATAAATAAATATCAGGTCTTGATGCAGTTCTCGAAAGACAGCTCAAACATTGACTTTGTAGGTTTCAATGCCACCAACACTCGAGAGAAATATTCTGAAATTCTGAAATCTCTCGTTCAATACAGTACGTTAGAGATAATCCCAATTTGAAATATTCGCATAAGACTTCATCTGCGAGTATAAATGGGAGCAATACGTTTGATTCTGAAGGAAGCTACTTTGGCGAGGAATTGAGATCGAAATGCAAAATATTCAAGAAAAATTAACGCACCGGCTATACACAAAGATCGATTTGAAGATAATTTATCTTACATTATCTATAGTTTTGAATTAACTGCCAGCACTAAATATTGGTACAGTGGTCAGAGAAAAAACTATTGCAATCAGTACATATGGGACCGATTTGCGAGTACTTTCCATATGGGACAGACCCGAATTGATATTTATTTCAAATTTTACTAAGTCAAAGCAAAGTTCTGGCATTACATTCCTTTTGTGGAATTTGGCCTTTCTGTTTCAACAGACTTCGCAGCCGATTCTTAGTGTACAGAATCATTGCATGGCTAGTACTATGGATCCTACTAACACTAAGAATCCTTCTAGGTCGGGGCTCGAACATACGACAACTAACTTGTAAGAGCAGCGTCCTATGCATTGAACCGCCAACCCGGGACATAATTTTACTGAACTAACACCAAATAATTTTTGCAATTTCTGAAAGTATAGTGAAAATAGACGTTATCCGTCGTGCTAACTCAAAAGTGGTCAAAAAAACCCGTTTGGGACAGATATGCGAGTATGGCCTACACTAGTTCAAGGAAAAACATATTGGAAAATGTCAATCGGAAACAATTTGCATTCACTATAAAGGAAGCGTGAACGAATATTCGTTTCTCATTTTTACAGCATTGAGCTCGAAAAAAACATGATTTAATATTTCCAATTGATTTTCTGCTTTTATTTAAAAGGTCATGGAAAGTCTTCCGAAGAATCCAACAGCAAAGATTTTAGAAAAACACATACTCAAATATATACATTCGCATTTTTAAAACTAAGTCTTGAAAAGTGAAAGGGAAAGTCATTATCAATGGAGAGACTGCTAAACCAATCAAAATGAATGGAAATCAAGCATTTTTTTCCGTTTTTGATTAGTTATGTAGGTTGTTACAAATTTTTCATACCGTCAAATTGCAGCCACAATATCGATTTTCAGCATCAATAAACTAGACATTCGAAACTGAAAGTACTTAGGTCATTTTACTATCCCACACAGAAATTTAAAGATGGGAGAAGTGTGGCACAAAATATTACAATCCTAGTAGGCCTATATTAAACGACGCAATATCGCTCTTCAAACTTTTATCCTCATAGCATGCTAAGTTGTAGACTACAAAAAGTGTTTTCCCTGACCAAAGACATGTGACAACACGAATATCAACACACAACTGCAACGTACTAGAATCTTAAGGTACCAGAAAGAATCTCCATCGATTCAGCTCGAATGTCAGCGAGTTCCTGCAGGCAATTACGTACTAACCTCATACATACCAGACAATCAATCACGCGCTATAAATCCGGCCATCACCTGCAAGCTGGCCTGCGGAAGATCCCTGCATAGCATAGCACAGCATACCCCTCTCCTATACCTCGTCGTCTGGTCCGATGTCAATTCATTATCATCAACTGCCGGCCCGGGGCTGGAAATGAATTAAATAACAAGAAAAAGCATTGAAACGAAAATCCTAAGCCTCAATTCAACAAACAGTTCATAAATTGCATCAAGAGGATAGACGTGGGCAGCAAAAAAATCATTAGAAGAGCACCTCCTAGGCAGAAAGATCCTACGAGGAAGGTATGGAAGAAAGGAAGAAAATTAGACATCGACAGCAACGAAAAAAAAAATAAAGGAATTGTAACGTAAAATCTTAAGGGTTCCGTTCCCACGCTCTGAAAAATTTTCAGATGTACCACCGAAAAAAAAAAACTGTACCTTCCATCCAGCCTTCGCAAGCGTGTTACAAAATGTTCAACCACTTGTCCTGCGTCTGGTCCTAATGCGTCTGGAACGGTTGCTTTTATTGATAAAAATGCAGGATAATATAATCCAGAACACACTGGTCCCGTCCCGTCCCGTTCCAGTAACAAACAACGCTTCGGAGATCATAAAAAAAAATATCCGAGCACGCAATCCTGACGGTCTCCTATTACATGCATGCGTTCAGGCGCGGCGCAACGATCTTTGGCCGATCGTCGGATATTTCAACAAGGATTGTCAGTTTTCGGGCAGCACACTTTCGACACTGCTATCGATGGAGAAAGGAGAACTTCGAAAATTGTTCCGCTTTTGTGCATTGTCGAATGTTTATGGTTTTCTCTTCTGGTTGTGCTTGATTTTTTGGGAGCACAATTCGTGGAATCAGTCCTCAAATCAATTTAGAAAGCCAAACATTTGAAACAACAACAAAAAAAAATGGTCTAGGTGATATGGTCTCTTCTATCAAGTAATCTTTGTACTACAACTCACTGCGATATTAGATTCCATACTTCCATGTTTTTTACAACAACCTTAAGAATCCATTATCTTCAACGTCTTAGTTTCAGCGATAAATGATTGATTGAACGAAACAAAAAAACGAATAATGGGACTGAAAAGCAGCATACGATTTTTTCTTTTCTTTCTAAAACAGCAAACAATACGAAATGAACCCGGAGAAACGAGCAAAGGTCCTTGCGTTAATCCCTTTTCACTGTCCACTAGGCATTGCGGCACCGAAAAGGTGGTGCCATTTCCCATGGAAGGACAGACACATGATGCCGACTGCTGCTGTTTGAAGTACTGACTTTCCACGATTTTCAATGTTGCCATCCGAATAAAACCTACGATAACTGCAGTCCGATAAAAACGTCAAACCTAAACGGGTTACAAGCTATCGGTCTCGGCCTACTGCGAGCCATACCTATCTTGACCTAATCTTGAGCTTGAAATTCGATGAAATAATTATCTTGTCGTTTTTAAAGTTACCGACTGCACTGTGACACAGCCCACATCGTGCACGAGATCGGTTTGTCGGTGTTCAAAGGTTGTAAATACAGAAGAAGGACCGAAGCGGTTAGGTAGGTGGATGCATAAACTATTCTTTGCATTTCATTTATTGGCAACTTCAGTAAAGCCATCACAGTCAGACTGGTTGGAAAGGTGAAACCACTTCCGCATACTTTGCATCTGATGCTAATCGTAGAAAGGATTAACGGGCTGGTTCGGAACGACTTGATTGGGATTTGAGTCGGCTTAACGAGGTAACGTGCAATGAGTCATTGTGGTTACTCAGAAGCTGTATGATACTTTTAAACCAGGAAAGGCGAAGGCAACAATGTTTCCTTTGGTTGTACGTTGCGCTATACTGAAACGAAACCGATTACTCACTCCAATCGCAGTGCAAAAAATCATCCTAAATAAAATAGAAAATTTTGTCATATGTTTTGATAAGGATCTGATAATGATGACTTTGTTTGAGCATTGCATGTTTCCCAAATAGTTGGCATATTTTGACGCTGTCTAAGTACAAAGTTTTGTCTTTCATCTACTTAGCTAATAGACAATTGTGAGACTGTTCCGGACCAAAAAAAACTGGTGACCGCTGGCTCAATTCTAACCAATTTGACAGCCGAATACTGTCAGAATTTGAGCACAGCAAGTGATACTAATCACTAGATAAGCGCTTTTAAAACTGCCCAGGTGTTCAAGTCAGGTACAGTGCAGGCCAAAAGTTTGAATACACAAAAAACAACATTTAACCTTTTTATATAATTTTAGAAAAATTTTCCGAAGCCCAGATGGCCGAGTCTCATACACCAATCTATTCACCCTATTCCAGTAGAAGGAGTTTATTTGTTTATTTGTTTATTTGGAGCAGGGAAAAGCCCACTGGAGCTGAGCATCACCAAATTTTAGCTCTCTCTCCAGCAGGCATAAAACCTCTCATCTTTTGTACCAACAGATTATAATTATCCAAATGATACATTTTCTTAAATGACATTGGTTACTACTACACACAGCACCATTCTTATCTCTAATACTAATACTAATACAATACTAATAGCTAGCGAGACAAAAATCTTAGAAACAAATTCTTTATGGTGTTATGAGTTAAGTGAAAATGGAAAACATTTGAGCAACGATTAAATAGACGGCACATACTAACGAAAGGCTCGTTGTGACCGTAATTGGTTCTAGCGGAAGGAAGACGGAGAAAAGTATGAGTTCGAAGAACACGACGGCGAATATTGAAGTCTAGTGAGCGTAAGAGTTCAGAACAATCGATCCGAGATTGAAGCAGATCTGCTACGAAAGTTGCCTTAAACACGTCTCTACGAACAGATAATAGATCGAGACCTATGAGATTGCAATGGTCTGAGTAAGTCGGAAGCTTCAGAGGATCTCTCCAAGGAAGTTTACGAAGCGCGAAACTAATGAATTTTTGTTGGATGGCTTCTGTGCGCTGGATATCATTTTGATAATAAGGTGACCAAACAACAGCTGCATATTCGAGTGTAGAACGAACCAGAGCACAATATAGCGCTTTTAGGCAATGTATATTCTCGAAACATCTCGTAACACGAAAAATAAATCCGAGTAACTTAGAAGCTTTGTTGATTGTGTAATCCACATGCTGCTTGAAGTTCATTTTTGAATCTAGGATAACTCCTAAGGAACGATTCTCTTTTAAGAACGGTTAGTGGAATAGAGTAGTCGAATTTAACTACTGAGTGTTTTCGTGTCAACGACATAATTGAACATTTCGAGGCGTTTATAGTCATTCTATTTACTCTGCACCAATTTGTAAAGATGTCTAATTGTGACTGCAGAAATATAGCATCATTGGTAGTTTTGATTAGATGGAAGAGTTCTAAATCGTCAGTAAAGGATAATTTCCTGCATTTCACCAAAGTATTTAAATCATTTAAGTAGAGCAAAAATACGAATGGTCCTAGATGACTACCCTATGGAGCTCCGGAGCTGACAGCAAACGGTGGTGTAAAGCAGTCACCAATTTTCACTGACATTTAAGCCAGCTCAGAAATGAGCTATTGAAACCAAGTCTACTTAGTTTGGAAATGGTAATCTGATGATTTATCTTGTCAAAAGTCGCAGAGAAATCGGTATATATAGCATCTAATTGTAGTCGTGCTTGTAAGGATTGAATGATAAACGAAGTATATGATACAAGATTTGTAGATGTAGATCGTTTCGTCATAAAACCGTGCGTCATAAACACAACAGCTATGCGTAATAAAGTCCAAGACAATCCGTTCGAATAATTTATGCCGTTTTTCATTGAAAAACACTGGTGGCGTGGATTGCTCTGATTTTGCACTTTCGAGCAGAAATGCAGTATTCTGACGGTGTTTTATTGCCATTTCTGCTCGAAAGTGCAAAACCAGAGCAATCCACGCCACCAGTGTTTTTCAATGAAAAACGCCATTAGATACTGCACATAACCCCGCTATTCCTCGGTAATTGGAAATTTCATTTCTGCGTCCTTTTATAAAAACTGGAAAGATGTATGATTCTTTCCATAAGTCGGGGAAAATGATTTTTGATAAGTCGGGGAAGTTTTGAGCGCTGTATGACAAAGCAATACTTGGGAGCAACGTGTTAAATACAATTGTTTCTAAGTACCACACAGACTGTGTACAGAATCATTTTTCATGACATTTTGCCTCGGACCGATTTTAGCACGGTTCGTTTTTGGCAACATAATCGTTCGAATATGGCATTTGTAAACCAGATGATGGTAGCATTTTCGAGTTGAAAGCAATTCCATAATTATATTGGTTTAAACTACTTACACTATTAAATACTGGAAGAACATAACACCCATATACCATTCGAATCAGTTCGTCGAGATCAGCAAATGATTGTGTGGAAAATAATTTCACTCAATTTTCTCGGAGATGACTCAATCATTTTCTACAAACTCAGATTCATATGAAAAGTCGTACGCTCCCAAACAAGGTTCCTGAATTATGTTTGGATCCGACTTCTGGCTCCGGAACTTCAGGATGACATGTGAAACGAAATTAAAATTGTGTAACTCATTTTTCTCGTAGATGACTGAACCGATCTAAGATTCAAATGATGTCTAAGAATTATCTAAGATTCAAATGCAAAGTCTTAAGATTCTATAAAACATCTTGCTTTTTAGTCAGATCCAACTTCCAGTTTCGGGGAAACAGGATGATTGGTATAAAAATGTCTATTCCACATAAATTAATCAGGTTTATCGGGTTTGCAGATTTGGATAGTCGATAATTAAATAAACTTATTTCATTTTTAATTGTATTCAATTTTCGTTTCGAATAGCACCCAAAAATTTAATTCGCACTACGATTTCTCAAAGATGTCTACATTGATTTTCAAACATTTTGAAACAAATGTAAACTATACAGCTTTTTCAGGTGAATTTGTCTGACTTCGGCTACACCGAATTTCGAATTCCGGTTACAGTATCGAATTGTTTCTCAAAGCTCAATCGTTTTCTCAAAAAAGGTCAAATCGAATTTCAAACACAAAAATTCAAATTAAAGAATTTATGGCCCCATACAAAATTAATGAATTTTTTCCAATTCTGACTTTCGATTGTGGAATTACAGGGTGAGGAGTTTTTAAAATTCAAACCAATATAGAATATTGGTAATAAAATTTGCAATTTATTCTTCATATTAATTTAAGGCCATACAAATCGTTCCGGGTTATGCTGGTTCCTGAATACCGGCTCTGGATGTACCGTAAATAACCGTAAACTCTAAAGTG
This sequence comes from Malaya genurostris, assembly GCF_030247185.1. Taxonomy (NCBI): domain Eukaryota; kingdom Metazoa; phylum Arthropoda; class Insecta; order Diptera; family Culicidae; genus Malaya; species Malaya genurostris. The sequence continues at coordinate 340,182,489 of NC_080571.1, read as the reverse complement.
AAACTTACTTCGACATATCATGGAATGTTCAATCGATTATTACACGTTTAGATTCAAATTCGATCCGATTTACAGTTTCGACACTACAGGATAATGAATGATTCAAATCTGAAATGCGGATTGATAAAAAGGTGGATTAAGCACGTTTTTCATAATCAAGTCACTTCATTCACATGAGTTAGTTGTGTTCAACCTTGTACAGACATTTTATGTGCATTTTATAGAAATTGAGTAAATTCAGAACATAGAAAATATGAAAATGTTACTTCAAATGATTTTCTTGGCAGTGGACAGTTTTGGTATGATTTTTGAATTTCTCTCAGTTTAATGTTTCCCGTTTTTTTTAAATTGATTTTGATCGATTGTGACATCGATTGAGACAACATAACCTAACTTTAATATACATCACAGTTGTTGAACGGTTGATTACATTTGCGAGTGCTTCAGTAGAAATATTAGTTCCTTACTGCGTACAATGGCGAAACGGAAGGAACTTTCAGCAGAAAAATGAGCTCAAATCATCATTTTGAAAAAAAAAAAAACAAGAGTCATATTGAAACATTGCTCCAATATTGAAGGTTAATTCGTGTGAGCTGCAACACTCCATTTATGTGCATCAAATAAGATGTAAAATCACAGGGTTTTTTTTAGTGTGTAACATTTTTATGTTTTCTATGTTCTAAATTTATTCAATTTCTATAAAATGCACATGAAATGTCTGTACAAGGCTGAATACAAATAACTCATGTGAATGAAGAGACATGATTATAAAAACCTGTTTTAATCCACCTAGTGGTGTAATTCTGGTGCCTTTCTCATATTACTCATAACATCATAAATATTACTGTGGAATTCGCAAAAACAACTGTTCTTCGAAAAGAAATAGGAAAGTTTGGTCGGACTTAATCCAACAAACTCTACAAATCCTGTTTACCCTGTAGTTCCGAGACCGGAAGCAGTATCCTCAACAGATTAAGGAGTTCCGTATGAAACTGTAAGATTTTTATTTTGAACCTATAAGTTTGTGAAAATCATTGGCATTCTTCTATTCTTTCGGTCACACTTATCATGAAATAGCTAATATTTTTATCAATCGCAGCACCGTCTTTTACCAATATCACACACTAGTAGCAGACATCCGTAACCATTTCGTTTTCTTTCTAGCGTGTAGTGTAGCTACCAGTGTATGAAATAGAACAAAGCACGCATCGTTCGTTTTGTGTCTTCTTCTTCCACCGTACCACCACGTACCGATGTTGTATATATTGTCATTCTACATGGCGATTTGAAAACTTTGACACTCATCGCCCTGTAACTGCGGAACCGAAGGTCAGATCCGGATGAAATTTTACAGTAGCTTTAAAGATGATATGAGCTTTAATTCGAATCAAGATTTGTGTGTGTGTATGCGTGTGTGTCAAATAATCTCACTAGGTTTTCTCGGAGATGGCTGAACCGATTTTGATTCAAATGAAAGGTCTCGTGGTCCCATATGGGATTCCTGAATTTCATCCGGATCCGACTTCCGGTTCCGGAGTTATAGGGTAAAGTGTGTTCAATATTGTACACCGTCACTTAAATCGGCGAAACAAAAAACGTAAAAAAAATCTAAACTAGACTCAAAACCGTTAATCCCAATCTTAGGCTCAAATGAAAGGTCCTACCAAAAATTACTGCATATTTTAGGATACAACAAAAATTTAAATAGTCGTTCAGAGTACGATGGCAGAATTGTATAAAATCATCAAAATTTGAACAAAAACTAGTAAAGTTTGTACTCCATGTTAGTTTTTTTTCTCATAATAACGTTTATTTCTTAAGGCAGTTTACATAGGTTTTTCTTCGCCGTAGCATCAGTTTTACATAAAATTCTTATCCTAATATAATTCTAAAATAGTCGTAACTATTTAAATTTATTAAAACACATTCCTTACTTAAATATTATTACTCATTTTTTGGACTTAGTTATAATTCCAACAGCGTCCATTAGTTCATCCAATAGCTAAATTTTAATAGAAATGTTGTGCTGATACAAACAAACTCGAAATAGTTTAAGAAATTATCAGCAAAATGTACAAAAATGTCAGCTTATATTATAATTTATAGCAGCTAATCGTTTTATTTAAATAATATGATAGTTAAAAAATTAAGAGGAATATGTTTTATTAAATTCAAATCGTTGTGACTATATTAGAATTATATTAGGATAAGAATTCTATGTAAAAGTGATGCTACGGCGAAGGAAAACAGTAAATTTTATTTTAAGAAGTAAACGTATTTATAGAAAAAAGCATGATATTGTCGAAAAGGTCTATCGTCAAATCAATAGAATGTAGGAACGACGACACGACCTGCCACTCGCTATTCAAAACTGTATCGCAAATTTAACTACCCCTTAGTAACTCGAAATGTCAAAGTGAAATTGTTAAAAAAATGTTTGAAACTGGCAACGCAGGCAGATAAATTGTTGTTTTAGAATAACAGTTACCGTAACCATAGTTTCATATTCACTATTTTCGTAGAACAACAATGGTGCTAATATCCACAAAATGGAATATCTTCGTAGTGAAGTAGCACTCTCTAAAGAATCACGAAGATCATTTCGCTTGAGGATTTAGTGAAACACTATGCTAATGTAAAGGATTGTTATCGCGATATTCTCGACAACTTTTAGTTTTATTTATAATGATGTATTTCTAGTTGCTCTTCAACCAGTACAAGCATGCGCCAAAGTACTCCAGTATTTCAGTTACGAATCAACTGGATTTGAATGGCCCACCATCTCTTGAAAATCCGAACGACAATAATGCATCTTTGATTGGCGACTTTGAAAATCTGTCAAACTACAACTAGATTGTAGCAAAAGTAACTGAATATTCAATTCTTTCAGATTCAAAAATTTTGAAAAAGATTTTCCAGAGCACCTTACTTTACCATTTCTACGAGGTATCGAAAAATATCTCCTGAATAGATTCTCAAAATGGAGGCATGATATAACAATCGAACGAGTGCACAAACAAGTAGAAAAAATAATTACTTCGAAGTACATCTACAAAGATATTACTAAATACGACAGTGAATACATTTTTAAAAGTTTTCATTTATCCTAAATGTTTTCAAAAAATGTTCAAAGCGGATATAAACGTTGTGTGAAGCACTTTTATATATCATTTTGACAAACCAATTTTTATGTCCAATTACTATTGCTAACCCTAGAGCAGACATCTGAGATTTGGCTCTATTTCAACACTATCGTAATTTTTCAAGAAGTCAGAGTATTCGTGTATTTAAATCCGATTTAAAGTCCGAGTATTAGTGTATTTAAAACCAGAACAATTAGATAATTAAGCGCATTTTCCGTTTACAGAACACGTTGCGGGTGTAAGAATGAAAAAAAGAATTTAGTAGAAATACGCAAAACACAGCGTTTTTATTATTTTCTATTATTTTGATTTTTATGATAGATCATGGTCCTGCTAATGTAATGTGTTAAATTTATATTTTATTCAAAACTGATGAATAAACTTCACGATTCTCACTTTTTTTCGTATCTTTAAAAAGTTTCATAGATTTTCCACTCGGATCTGGACCCTCAATATTACGGTAACTGGTGGTGATTCGTTCACGGACACTTTTTATTTCGATTTTTCTTCAAAGTGCCTGGTCGTGTCGTCGGTAGGAATGTCGTAGCCCACTTAAGATAAAGTAGCTTCGAGTATTTAAGCACTCACTTTTTTAAGAACAGTATAATATTGTTGATTTTGGAAGGACCCTAAAGGATGTTTATAATCCTTGTTATGGGAAAGACCCTTGAAGCTCCGTAAGTCAGGCGGCAAAAAGTACCAACCCGCACCTTCAACAAGCCATATAATTATTGTTTAAGCTAGTCAAGCCAGGGTGGGGGGATGGGGGATCCCACAGCGAGACGAAAAGTAAAATCTGTGTCAAGAAAACGAAACGGCACACGGACATGTAGGAAATCACTATCTCTTTCACCTAATAGTTTTATAATCGTTGCGCTACGCCCACGGTTAGTACCGCTCTCTCTCTCTCTATCTCTCTCTCTCTCTCTCGGTCCAAGTAGGCAGCCCACCGTCGTCTGCAAGACTGTTTCGAATGGGTTTTAACACACATAGCGCGAAGTCGTTGGATGTTTGGCCAGATACCGTGTCAACAGATTGGTAGATATCGGCCCGAAACAACCTTTCTGCTTCCCCCCAGTGAAAGAGCTCGACTCTGCTCGATTATGCAACCGGCTGGTTACGTTCGGTAAGTATTACAGGCAAGCAAGCAAGCATGCCTTATTGGTTCTCGCTTCCCAGAAAGTTGACTAATAAATATTTTCTGCTGTAGCTCCGGTGCCCGGTTCCAACAATCACCAGCCAACCAAAGAATCAACGTACTGTCGATTGTATAACCCCGGGGGACATTTGGAGAGGATTTGTGTCTGTCTTCTGGCAAACAATTGCACCTGATTTGAATGTACTTTCTTGAGTTTCGAATTTTACTCAAACTTTTGTACCGATTTTTGAGTCGAATCATTTTCCGACCTATTGAAAAAGCTGTTTGACGTTTTGATCAGCGTGCAGATCAATCAAAGCAAGCTCCGACGATTTGGGTAATATTTTTGAAGTTTCTGTTTAGTAGAAAAACTAATTATTGAAAAAAGTAAAGGTGAGTAACATCACAACCGGAAGTTCCACTATTCCACCAAGTTTACTGATTGTTATCGCAATTTTAGAGACTTATACCGCTTAAACTAATAAAACGGATTGTTTGCCTGCCACCAACTGTCCTTGGCTTAACCCGGCCCGTCTGGCTCGGGGAGAAAAAAAAAGGAAAGTGTAAGCATTTCAGATCATCAATAATCTACCGCAAAGACAAGGCTTCGACAGTTGATCCCCGAACCGAACGGTTAGCGGTTTTGGGCACCACACAAAAGTCAGGAGAATCGGCTCCAGCAGACAGGCGCACAGGAAATGGGTTTCTTGTTTCTTCTTGTTGTTCGAGTCGTGAGTGCGCATGGAGTCAAATTACTTCAGGCTTTTATCGGAATTTTTTTTTTACTTCTTCTGTCAGTTACGGTAAAGGATCTCTCTCTCTCTATCTCTCTGCATTCTTTTCGGGGTAGTTTCTGTTCGTCTGATGTTTACACATAAATTTCGAGTTATTTTCTTTTTTCTTTCGGTCGGCAATCCCGAAAGGTCGTAGGCCAGCTCGGGATGTCTCTGAATATGTAAATGAGCAGAAGTGAGTCAAGTGGTTTTTACTCGGTCTAGTGAAGAGTTGAGAAATAAGTGGGTAGAGTGGAAAATTTGTTGCCACCAGAACGAAATACGTTTTTTGGAAAACGGGAAGGGAGGAGAAGATTCTGAGTAGAAAATTATCATGATAATCAGGCGGCTAATAAGCATGTACACAGTTGAGAACCCAGGGTCAAGTGTGGTGGATGATAAATGATTCATAATCACCAGATACAGATTACTGGTGGGATCGGTTTTGGAAAAGTAATACCGTATTTCCGCTGTTGGAAGCTAGAAAAAAAATCATCGTCAACTTCGAGTAGCACGGATTCGTTGGACATGTTCATCAGGAGAACCATTTCTGGTGGGAAAATGAATAAGAAAAACCAGATGGTAAAACAAGAACAGTTTCACCACTTTGGTGTTTGACGAAACTAATTTCCTCTCCATCTCTCTCGCTGTGTGTCAGTTTGGGTCGTTGAAGTGCTTTCCAGCCCAGACGCAGGTGGAAGCCAACAAAATATTTGCACATGATTGAGATAAGACAAAATTTCACTCAACGTAATTTGAACGCATGAAACCATACATTTTTTTTAACGAACTGAGACCGGATGAAACTAAAGCCACGACACCCTTTCGAATACGGTCCCGATCGGTACACAGGAGATTAATCAATCAATCAGGACTTCATTTTGGACCAGTGGAGATACGATCGCTGGGGGTCAAAGGAGAGACGATCAGCCCCGAGTGTGGGATCGAGTTACGAAATCCTGAACACGGGGGGGTCTCGAGAACGGGATGAGACATACAGCGCTGCCGTTCGTCACTTGAAATCGAAACGTGCCGATTGTCATTGGTAGGACTTCGTCGAAAAATGTGAGAAGATTTGAACAGTGGAAAGATCACTTGACAGAAAGTTAATCTGTATCGTTTTGGGTAGTTTCGACAATCAAACCGTGAAGTATTGGTACATATTTTTCATTAGCATGGACAGCAATGTTTAAGAATAATCGCATTTGATGCCGGCATAACAGATGTCTATTTTATTTATAACTAGCTGAATTACCCGGCGTTGCTCGGAAATGTTTCGTGAAGGGAAGGCCGAAAAAAATTCTCGAAGTTGTCCTGCTTAGTGAAATACTCTAATTGTAGTTCATGTTCAGATTGCGAATGATCAGTGTCCCATCTCAGATCTCATAATAATCATAATTTTCATGGTATACTCGACAAATTGGTTCAGTTTTTTTTTATTTGAACCCTTTTGTTAGGAACATTTAAAACACTTTTATCTCTATAAAAACCTTCTTAATAACCTCCGAGTTTCATATCTATATGTGCTTGTAACGTATTTCCGTACTTCCTCGTCACAATCGATCTACAATACCCTTGGCATCCATGGCTATAAACACTTGCTACTCCCTCCTCGTTATAAAAAATTTATGACATCATGAAATGTTCAAAATTTTTCATCTGATAATGATTATTTTATAACCGAAGGCTTTTTAACATTATAACTACATTCGTACTATAGAATAACGTTTTTATATAATTTACTAGCTGACCCGTCGAACTTCGTCTCGCCCAAAAATTATTTGTTCGAATTTATGTTTTCGGAGAGCAGTACTGTCAAACGGCTAAGTGGTTAACGTTTCTCTCCAATATTTTGCTGAATAATCAACCTACAATCAATCGAATTCGACACACATTCGCTTTAGTCCAAAAATGTGAAAATGTGGTAAACTTCTGTTAAGTAAAAATAGAGCAAATGAACAGCCTTTGATTTAATGCACTGACCGGAGATACCTATCTCATGGCTTCAACATAATGGATATAAAGTGTCACGTTTTCCGTTCCAGATGTGACTCCTACTTCAGGTAATCGATAAAAAAAGCTCACTAACCATAATGTTGTATTGATAAACTTAGCACAATGTAGAAGAATTTCTAGAGTTGTTCATTCGGTAGAGTAGGATATATTTACAATTTGTATTTAGCCCAAGTAACCAAAAATTCGTAAAAAAGATTTGTCTTAAACAGCATACAAAGCATTCTGAACAGTCCGTTTTCAAGGAATTACTCACACTTGAATGTTCACCCGACGTAACAGAACAAACTTTTAAGCAGTTCCTTGTACAGCTTTTAAGCAGCTAGAACTTATTCTGTATGTTCAAGTTGCAGAAATGTGCCACGCGTACTTTAGAGCGTTAAAGTGGATATTTTTCATGTACTGTGGATCTTTTTTTGTGCTTGGAGAACCGACGCTTAAATTTTAATTTGATATTGATCCTACCAATTTAAACATTCTTCACAGAATATGAATATGAAATATAAGTATAACGGTCTCGATCCATTATGGTAATCATCTTGAACTATCAACTAATCATTGATATCTAATTGCCACTTATTCGCCCTTCTTCTGAATAACGACGTATTGATTTTTCGATCGAATGTGGTTCGATCGAATCATAGCTACTTTTGATTTTGCTAGCGTTATGGGGAATACAAATGAAATACGAGGGAAAAAACGATACGACGTTATTCAGAATAAGGGCGATTGTGTGCGCTTAGACTAATCTAAATCATTAGAAAGCAAAATGCAAGGAAAATCGCTCAGTTGAACCTTAGTGCTTCTACAGCACAATCTTTTCATTGATTCATTCAATTTTTTTCTGAAATGTTAAACTTGAGCCCGCGGTGACTAATACTATTCATTTGACTCCATTGAACACAACTCATCAACTTGTAAATGATAACAGAAGTTTTACTCCTGCCTACAGCGGTCATATGGTAAGAAATAATTTTGATACCCAATTAAGTACGTGGCTCGAAATGACGAATAACTCGTAGCGCGCCAAACGATTTTTTCAACGATCTAGTATTCTTTTCTTCGACGGTCAAACACTTATGCAACTCGTTGCGCGCCAAACATCAATCGTAGATCTAGCAATCATTGGCGACTTTTTCAGTGGAAAATTTCATTGTCCATACAAAAAAACTTTATTGATTTTTCCCACTTTTCCGGCAAGTTTTCTTAATTTTCTTGATGTGCGATCCCGTGGGGGTAAAGAACTGATGATCTCTGCATTTATCTATATATATATATATATATATATATATATATATATATATATATATATATATATATATATATATATATATATATATATATATATATATATATATATAAGATAGATTTTACCAAGGTTTTAATCATTTTTGTCGTTCATCGTTTCAGTTCATACAGATGTTGTTGTAAACTTATTTCCATCACCTTGAGTCTACAGTTTTCTCAATTTACATAATAAAATGCACATTGATTGTATGATTTCGCCAATTCAGATCAATGTTGAGAATACTAATTCCCCCTGCCTCTTGTGAAAATTTTTGTGAACCTCACTTAGTTGCTAGAAATATACTGTACTCGTAAAGAAGTACAAATTTTAAAACCCCATCAATTTTCTCTTACACTTTCCATGTTCGGGGCACTTACTCCACTCTCATCCTCAAAATAACCTTATAATCTATTTTGATTTAACTTCCTTTTTGTCAGTGAACTTACTACAGATCTCCTGCATGATTACTCTGAGTAGTGTAGAAAGTATTTGTGTTTTTCAAAAAATATCGATTCCCACCTTTGGTACATGTGCCAAATTTGGTGGCGAGTCGTTTAGTTGTTTCGTAGTTATGCTGAGACTGAAATACACTCGCGTTCATAGACAGATAAAGATTACATTTGCAACACACTTTCCCCCCTGAAAATGTCCTAATGATCATCTCTGAAGAGCAAGAAGTATCTGTACCAAATTTGGTAGCAATCCGTTCAGTAGTTCCGGAGTTGTGTCGTTACAAACATTACATCCCCTTTTTTGAGGGATGTAACAGATCGGCTGAAAAGTTCGTATTGTTTCTATTAGAGGGCGCCACTAGAATTAAATCCATACCATTTTCAGTTAGTACCAACCTTCAAAAGATACGTGTATAAATTTGACAGCTGTCTGATTATTAGTTTGTGAGATATTGCATTTTGAGTGAAGCTACTTTTGTTATTGTGAAAAAAATGGAAAAGCAGGAATTTCGTGTGTTGATGAAACACTACTTTTTGATGAAAAAAAGTGCCGCCGATACCAAAAAATGGCTTGATAAACGCTATCCAGACTCTGCACCGGGCGAAGCAACAATTCGTAAGTCGTTTGCAAAATTTCGTACTGGTCATATGAGCACCGAAGACGATGAACGCAGTGGACGTCCAAAAGAGGCTGTTACCGATGAAAACGTGAAAAAAAACCCACAAAATGATTTTCAATGACCGTAAAGTGAAGTTGATCGAGATAGCTGACACCCTAAAGATATCAAAGGAACGTGTTGGGCATATTATTCACGAATATTTGGATATGAGAAAGCTTTGTGCAAAATGGGTGCCGCGTGAGCTCACAATCGATCAAAAACAACAACGAATTGATGATTCTGAGCAGTGTTTGGAGCTGTTATATCGAAATAAAACTGATTTTTTTCGTCGATATATAACAATGGACGAAACATGGCTCCATCACTTCACTCCGGAGTCCAATCGACAGTCAGCTGAGTGGACAGCACGCGATGAACCGAACCCAAAGCGTGGAAAGACTCAACAATCGGCCGGTAAGGTTATGGCATCTGTATTTTGGGATTCGCATGGTATAATTTTCATCGACTACCTTGAAAAGGGAAGAACCATCAACAGTGACTATTATATAGCGTTATTAGAGCGTTTGAAGGACGAAATTTAAAAAAACGGTCTCATTTGAAGAAGAAAAAAGTTTTGTTTCATCAAGACAATGCACCGTGTCACAAGTCGATGAAAACCATGCTGAAATTGAACGAATTGGGCTTCTAATTGCTCCCTCATCCACCGTATTCTCCAGATTTGGCCCCCAGTGACTTTTTCCTGTTCTCAGACCTCAAGAGAATGCTCGCTGGTAAAAAATTTAGAAGCAATGATGAGGTAATCGCTGAAACTGAGGCCTATTTTGAGGCAAAGGACAAATCGTACTACAAAAATGGTATCGGAAAGTTGGAAGATCGCTATAATCGCTGTATCGTCTCTGATGGCAATTATATTGAATAATAAAAACGAATTTTGGCAAAAAAATGTGTGTTTCTATTAAACGATACGAAATTTTCAGCCGAACTGTTAACAGCACCTGTAGCGACAATGTTCATTGCTCCTTTATCAGCAGCCATAACCATACTGTTTGCCTTCCGATCATTATTCAGCAGATTCCTATTTTTCGTGAAGTGATCAGAAGCCCCGGAATCAAAAATCCAGCTGTCGTCGGTTACACCAGCACTTGTAGCAAGTATAATACGAAAAACCGATCCTTTCTTTGAGTAACGATCTCTGGCTATATGTCCGAACTTGTTACATTTCCTGTTCAGCTGATTTGACTTCGTTTACGGTTTTTCGCTGCTTGGAGGGAATGATTTTTTACTGATGAACGCTGTTTTGTCATACGAAGCTTCAACTTCTTGAAGTAACTTTGTCTTAATGCTGTCTCCTGTGATAGCAAGACCAGAGTTCTCTAGTGCCATGATCATTGGTTTGTCTGGGAGACCTGCAAGGAGCAGAGTACCAATTCACTCTTCGGAGATATCGAATCCAACCCCACGTAACTGATGAGAGGTGGAAACGATTTGATTTACGTAACTGTCCACGTTTTGACATAATACAAGGTTGGTCGTGATAAGCTTACGAAGTAGAGCGACCCGCCGAGTCAATCCTGTATCTTCAAACGCTGCCTCTAGCTTCTTCCACACGTCGCAAGCTGTTTTTGCATCCTTCACATGAAAATAGTTTACTGGGTCCAATAGCAATATAATCTTTGCTCCTGCCTTACGACACTTTCGTTCATCTATTTCTGGTAAGGTGCCGTCATCGTTCAGTCTCCACAGCATACTTCCATGTAGACCAAATCTCTCGACCGATTAAACGTTCGAAAGATGGAAGACTATTAACAGTTTGGACTGTAGGCTGTAAAACTTGCGGATTGGCTTGAGGATCACCAACATGATCTCTGATGGACATCCTGGGCCCATAACCTCTTGGAATGGCCGAAGATCAAATTACTTTGGCTGACGGTTGAAATGGAAGTGAAAATTTTATTAAGTTTAATTTTACTATAGCCTACTAACTTTATATGCGTCGGATAGAACGCGTCGCTTCATCTTATTCTAACAGTAGTAAATCCTAATATTTTTACCCATACACTTCGAAAAAGCTCTGCGATTTCCCATCTTATTAGATGAACATAAAAGGAGCGTCGCTGTTCACGCAAATTTACGTGGAGGAACATTTATTATTGTGTCTAAAATTCCATAACATGATATTTATTTAAATAAAAAAATGAATACTGATAGCGAGTGCCGCGACTTGAACCAAGAACCATTGGATCGTTTCTGGGGTGTTAACCGATGAGTCAAGAGACTTCAAAATAGAATTGATACCTTAAATAAATCCACTATAGCTATTTTTTAGCTAATTGTTTGAGCCGTGATGGCGTCCAGCTATAATATAAGAAAGATTCCTCTTTCGTTGGCAAAAGAAGAAGATTATGAATCACCCAGCACAATTGCATATAAACTTCCACACGGGCTCTTGGCCTGTTAAAAAAGTTGATTTTGCTAAATTTTCCCTGTCAAAGTATAAAAAAGGAACAGGCAGGCTAAACTGATTATTCGGTGAAGCAACAAATTGCGATCCGTGACAACTGAACTCATGATTTTCCTACATTTGAAGGCCTTCAGCTCAGATTGAATCGCATTAATCATCTATATTTTGAACAAATTCGAAGATTTTATTAAAAAATTTCGATGACTTTCGAAACTCCCTTTCGTGAATTTTATCCAACATATGTCCCGCAGTACCACGCTACAAACGATACTGACGGATGTGTCAAAATTTATTACAAGACCCAATCTGGTGCTTCTAAGAAACGTGTTGGTCCCAAAAAAAATGACCACATTATTACCGTTCAGCTAAATTAATATGTAACACGAAACCCGCCTCGCTCTTCCGAATGGTGGTAGGAAATGTGAATATAAAGTAAATATTATCGTTGTGTCGCTTAGTTTGAAAGAAGGAAAAGACAACACAATGTTTTCGTTTTACACTTTTTTTCTCCTCCACACACACAGGAATCATCACATTCTGACGGTCCGGAACCGCTACAACTCAGCATGGGATCTCTCGGGTTCTGTCAACTGACGAACAGCTTCCAAGCCATGCATGGTCGGCATCGACACCGGTTTGCTTCGGGACGACGGGCACCGGTGGAACGATTCCCTGACTCATCACCGTCAGCCGGATTAGAGATTTTATGGAAACGATCGTCACACCATAAATTTATGCTTCCAATAAAATTTTCGTAAAATTAATAAAGCATAAAACCGGCGGTCTCTTCGCGCATACCAACACGATGTCGGAGTTTCGAAAACATTCTCGGAATCGTTTTCCCACACCGTTGTCGTCGTAGTCCGGTGGCCGCTGTGAAATTTTTCCATTTCGCAATCGAAACTTGGTTTTGGCTGTGACACACAGCTGAGAACGTCAGAATGAACACCGCCTACTATTCAGATTTGGTTCAGCTGTGTCAGATGGTTTTCCTTGATTCAAATGTCAACCTAGACGTAACGGGAATGAGTTCCGACAGCTACATTACAGACCGTACGGAAAGCTGCACACGGTATCTGGGAAGAAGTGTTATGAAACCTAGATCAGTGATGGAGAACATTTTGTTTATCGAAAAAAAAATCATACATTCAAATGATCTGCGAGGACACCAAAACTCTAGTGATTTTGAGAGCAAGATCACACAACCGGCCAAACTTGTGGAACATGATTATGAACACTATCCGGTATAACCTAGTTTCCACTGCTCATAATCATCGACACGGATTTTGGTTTTCATTGTTGTTGCCACAGCGCGCACCTCGCCTCAGTAATTGCCTTCCTAATCTTGCCAGCTTGATCTTGTCTCGCTTTCCGGAGAGGCGGCAGTAGTAGTACCCCGAAAACCAATATTACATCATACGGTGGAGGCCCCCCCCCCAACTTCACTGTTCCATCTACTACCCACCGCGTTCGTGGCACACTATTGTTGTTATGCTTTCTGGTTTCCTTTTCGATCGGTACGAATTGAAACCAAGCCAGCTTCCAACCGACAACCGGCACTAAGGTGAGAGAGTATGTCAAGAGATCATCGCCGCTCGCCAGCCCAATCGAACCGTCCCGAACCGTATCTCCTCCGTCTAATGCATTTCGCCGGATGGAACGAGGGGGAAGTGGCCGAGAGTCGGTCGGGTCGGTGGGGCAGACAAAATCATATACAGAAACGATTACGTAACCGGCCTAACACTGAGAAATATGCGCGGTGGCATATCACCTAAGCCAGCCAGATAAAATACCGAGCATGAATTTACATTTGGACGAAGATGGCTGCAACGAGTATCAAGTCAGTAATTGAAGTAGGCAAATCGTTTGCTGTTTGCTTTCAATGTTTCACTCATAATAGTTATTAGCCTACTCTGATCAGTGGCCGTGCGGATCATTTTAGAAACAGAATGGACATGCACACTACAAACGCCTCAGGTAGACTATCCAATGTCCCAGTTCGCGACATTTTTTTTTAAATAACTATTTATTGGAATATGAGTTAAAATTAAATTATTAAGATTTAAATTGGGTGTTCAGCCACAAGTGGTGACTTTTCAGCCCTATTATATGCATGATTCGGTTATTACCATAAAGACATCATTTGCTTCCGTAATTCTGAGATTTTTGTGTAGGGAAAATTGTAAACCTACTTGTATTGTGTAATGGGAAAAAGGAACTTATATACTAACTTACTAACTAATACAGAGAGCGAATCGATTCAATTGAAAATTGCATCGATTTTTGTCGGAATTTGCTTATAATATTATGTGACATTACATCTAATGGTTCTATATTTATGAGTCTGTGACACTCATTTGTACTAAACCAGGGAGGACGCTTCAAAATCATTTTCAGAATTTTATTCTGAATCCTTTGAAGCGTTTTCTTCCTGGTGGAACAACAACTTGACCAAATTGGTACTGAATAAAGCATGGCTGGTCTGAAAATTTGTTTATAAATTAACAATTTGTTTTTTAGACAGAGCTTAGAATTTCTGTTTATAAGAGGATATAAACATTTAATATATTTATTACACTTTGCCTGGATTCCTTCAATGTGATCCTTGAAAGTGAGTTTTTTGTCATACGTTAAACCTAAGTATTTAAGTATTTAGCTTGATCAGATCATGTCAATTCCAAGCCATTCAATTTGAGAATGTGATTATTGTTTGGTTCAAGAAAAGAAGCTCTTGGCTTATGAGGAAAGATAACTGCGATAATTGAGTTTTTGCTGCATTTGGTTTAATTTTCCATTTTGACAGATAATCACTGAAAATATTTAAACTACTTTTTAGGCGACTGCAGATCACTCTTAGATTTCTACCTGAGGCTAACAGACTTGTGTCGTCACAGAATAGCGATCTCTGACAATCAACGGGTAGATTTGGAAGATCAGAAGTGAAAATATTATACAAGATTGGAGCTACGCTCGAACCCTGCGGATCACCGGCTCGTACGGCAGGGGCAATTCAGATTTACAATTCTGATAGTTAACTTGAGGAGTACGACTAACAGCTCAAACAGAAATTTAGAGTACGACCGGTTAAATAATTTTGAATCATGTTGATCAAATAAATAGAAAACTGGAAATCAGACATTTTTGCTATTAAACCTTTGTGCCAAACACTGTCGAATGCTTTTTCTATGTCTAGAAGAGCAACTCCAGAAGATTTATTTGCTTTTATCATGTTCGTTACTCTGACAAGTTGATGAGTAGTTGAATGTTCATGACGAAATCCAAACTGCTCTGGTAAAAAAATTGAATTCTCATTTATATGAGACATCATTCTCAAGAAAGTAAGCTAATTGGTCAATAACTTGATGTTTCTGCTGGGTTTTTATCAGGTTTGAGGATAGGAATTACTTTAGCGTTTTTTCAACTTTTTGGGAAGTAAGCTAATGAAAAAACCTTGTTGAAATTTCTAACCAAGACTCTCAAGGCAACAACGGGAAGATTTTTAATAAGAATATTAAAAATTTCATCATTACCAGGAGCCTTCCTGTTTTTAAGTTCCCTAATGATTGATTTAATTTCGTCAAAATTCGTCTCAATCAAGTCGTCTTGTGATAACACTTGAATTGAAATATGATCATATTTCAGTGAAACTTCATTTTCAATTTCACTCTCGAACCTGCTGAGCAAGTTTTTGAGTTTTTTCGCCATTTGTAAGAAGTATTTGATTTCCTTCCTTGAGAGCAGGAATTGGTTTCTGAGGTTTCTTAAGAACCTTAGAAAGTTTCCAGAAAGGTTTAGAATATGGTTTAATTTGTTCAACTTCTTTAGCGAAATTTTCATTTCGCAAAAGAGTAAATCTATGTTTAATTTCTTTTTGTAAATCCTTAACTATGTTTTTCATAGCAGGATCACGAGAACGTTGATATTGTCGTCGACGAACATTCTTCAACCGAATGAGCAGTTGAAGATTGTCATCGATGATAGGAGAATTTAATTTAGTTTGAGCTTTGGGAACTGAAAGATTTCTAGCTTCGATCATGTTTTGACTCAAATTATCAATTGCTGTGTCGATGTCCGCAGAATTTTCTAAAATAGTTTCATGATCCACATGATTTTCAATGTGAGATCTGTAATCCAACCAATTAGCTCTATGATAGTTGAATATAGAACTAATTGGATTAATTAAAGCTTCGTTGGAAAGTCTGAATGTTACAGGAAGATGATCTGAGTCAAAGTCAGCATGTGTAATCGGTTCACTACAAATGTGACTTTGATCCGTTAGAACCAGATCAATTGTTGACCAGTGTTGCGAAAATATCAAATAATCAAATCTCACCGCTGCAGAAAATCATGCGCGATTTTCGACAGCGATTATCACTATCTACAATATCAATGATAATTGTGATCACTCGAAGTGAGTATGGAAAATATCACACCCCGTCCAATATCACCATAGTGATGTTTCGTAAACTCACACATGATTATAAATTATCATCATTGAAAATCATTCTCACAATTATCAGCCATGCAAAGATTTTCACTATCACATGGTGATATTCAATGAGGTGAGTGAAGTTTTGAAAATCAATTTCAACCAAATCTTAACATGCAGTATGATTATTTTTGGAATGGGTGGTGTCGAATCTCGATGTCTGAAGTAATTTGAAATTGTTGATAGTGAAATTCGGTTCGTAAAAATTCATCTAAACCCATGGCAATATGGATATTTTTGAAACGGGTATGATGAGTAGATGTTAAATATCGATGTCTGGAGTCATTTTGAAATCCAAGATGGCGGCTCTCGGATCATGAAAATTCATCTGAAACCATGCAATATGGGTATTTTTGGAACGGGTACGATGAGTAGATGTTGAATATTGATGTCTGGAGTCATTTTGAAATCCAAGATGGCGGCTTTCGGTTCATGAAAATTCATCTAAACCCATGCAATATGGGTATTTTTGGAACGGGTATGATGAGTAGATGTTGAATATTGATGTCTGGAGTCATTTTGAAATCCAAGATGGCGGCTTTCGGTTCATGAAAATTCATCTAAACCCATGCAATATGGGTATTTTTGGAACGGGTATGATGAGTAGATGTTGAATATTGATGTCTGGAGTCATTTTGAAATCCAAGATGGCGGCTTTCGGTTCATGAAAATTCATCTAAACCCATGCAATATGGGTATTTTTGGAACGGATATGATGAGTAGGTGTTGAATATTGGTGTCTGGAGTCATTTTGAAATCCAACATGGTGGCTCTCGGTTCATGAAAATTCAACTAAACCCATGCAATATGGGTATTTTTGGAACGGATATGATGAGTAGATGTTGAATATTGATGTCTGGAGTCATTTTGAAATCCAAGATGGCGGCTTTCGGTTCATGAAAATTCATCTAAACCCATGCAATATGGGTATTTTTGGAACGGGTATGATGAGTAGATGTTGAATATTGATGTCTGGAGTCATTTTGAAATCCAAGATGGCGGCTTTCGGTTCATGAAAATTCATCTAAACCCATGCAATATGGGTATTTTTGGAACGGATATGATGAGTAGGTGTTGAATATTGGTGTCTGGAGTCATTTTGAAATCCAACATGGCGGCTCTCGGTTCATGAAAATTCAACTAAACCCATGCAATATGGGTATTTTTGGAACGGATATGATGAGTAGGTGTTGAATATTGGTGTCTGGAGTCATTTTGAAATCCAACATGGTGGCTCTCGGTTCATGAAAATTCAACTAAACCCATGCAATATGGGTATTTTTGGAACGGGTATGATGAGTAGATGTTGAATATTGATGTCTGGAGTCATTTTGAAATCCAAGATGGCGGCTTTCGGTTCATGAAAATTCATCTAAACCCATGCAATATGGGTATTTTTGGAACGGGTATGATGAGTAGATGTTGAATATTGATGTCTGGAGTCATTTTGAAATCCAAGATGGCGGCTTTCGGTTCATGAAAATTCATCTAAACCCATGCAATATGGGTATTTTTGGAACGGGTATGATGAGTAGATGTTGAATATTGGTGTCTGGAGTCATTTTGAAATCCAACATGGTGGCTCTCGGTCCATGAAAATTCAACTAAACCCATGCAATATGGGTATTTTTGGAACGGATATGATGAGTAGATGTTGAATATTGATGTCTGGAGTCATTTTGAAATCCAAGATCAGCAATAAAAATATACTACGAAAGTAAGAAAATTGTTTGAAGTGATAGATTAAACATAGCAAATTTTCGAAAATATGTATAATTGGATTGTGTTAGTTTTCAATCGCCAATCATTTGGTTGACAGCAACCAATTTGATGTCAACAATTCGACTACCAGAATGCTCAACAAACGAGTTCCTTACTTTTCCCAAGCTTTAGAACAGTAGTATTGGTTCAAGTGCAATATTTGCAGAACTGTCGATGATAAATTTTTGATAGTGATTCTTAAATAAATGTCTGCTTTCGCACAATGAATTCAAATCTACAATACCGTCTCGAAGTGTTGCACTAATTTTTCAAAGAAAATTGTCCGTTTTTATTCGAAATTTGAAAAAAATTACCTCTATAAACAAACGGTAAGTAATGTCGGAAACATTTCTGCAAAATCGACGTTAATGCGCAATAGCCTGCACAGTTGTCTTCTAGTAGACCTACAAGCTTATGAAATTAGAATTTAGAGATGCAGATTATAGCGACAAAATTACAAGGTTGTGTAGCAGATACTACCAATCACGGTGACGTTTAATATTTTCAATTCACACTTAATGCCATTTAATATATAGTAAATGGTTAATTGATGAGTGTTACTTGCCGCTAGATGACACTCAACTCCCGAAAAAGTTAAAACTCCGTGGTTTTCACTTCAGTTTTGGTGGGTAAAACACGGTGATAGATTGCATTCACGAGAATAAAATACCAACACCAAAAAAGAACTTCCATGCACTGTCCACCCTTCTGGCATCAGTTGTAGTTTCTTTCCTCTTTCAAATTCATCATTTCTCCGTTTTTAACAACAAAAATATTGAATGCAACACTGGAACCTGCAGAAAAATCCGACCGAAACACAGCGAAACAACGCAGAGCAACAAAGAAATACAATCGCACGCGACGAGCGTTCTACACAAACTAAGTTCAAATTTTTCGAAAAATTTTCATAAACTAGAAGTTCACATTTTGGATATCAAAATGACTCCAGACATCGATAATCGACACCTACTCATCATACCCGTTCCAAAAATACCCATATTGCATGGGTTTAGTTGAATTTTCATGAACCGAGAACCACCATGTTGGATTTCAAAATCACTTCAGACACCAATATTCAACATCTACTCATCATACCCGTTCCAAAAATACCCATATTGCATGGTTTCAGATGAATTTTCATGAACCAAGAGCCGCCATCTTCTATTTCAAAATGACTTCAGACACCAATATTCAACATCTACTCATCATATCCGTTCCAAAAATACCCATATTGCATGGTTTCAGATGAATTTTCATGAACCAAGAGCCGCCATCTTCTATTTCAAAATGACTTCAGATACCAATATTCAACATCTACTCATCATATCCGTTCCAAAAATACCCATATTGCATGGGTTTAGTTGAATTTTCATGAACCGAGAGCCGCCATGTTGGATTTCAAAATGACTCCAGACATCAATATTCAACATCTACTCATCATACCCGTTCCAAAAATACCCATATTGCATGGGTTTAGTTGAATTTTCATGAACCGAGAGCCGCCATGTTGGATTTCAAAATGACTCCAGACATCAATATTCAACACCTACTCATCATACCCGTTCCAAAAATACCCATATTGCATGGGTTTAGTTGAATTTTCATGAACCGAGAGCCGCCATGTTGGATTTCAAAATGACTCCAGACATCAATATTCAACACCTACTCATCATACCCGTTCCAAAAATACCCATATTGCATGGGTTTAGTTGAATTTTCATGAACCGAGAGCCGCCATGTTGGATTTCAAAATGACTCCAGACATCAATATTCAACATCTACTCATCATACCCGTTCCAAAAATACCCATATTGCATGGGTTTAGATGAATTTTCATGAACCGAAAGCCGCCATCTTGGATTTCAAAATGACTCCAGACATCAATATTCAACATCTACTCATCATACCCGTTCCAAAAATACCCATATTGCATGGGTTTCGTTGAATTTTCATGAACCGAGAGCCGCCATGTTGGATTTCAAAATGACTCCAGACATCAATATTCAACACCTACTCATCATACCCGTTCCAAAAATACCCATATTGCATGGGTTTCGTTGAATTTTCATGAACCGAGAGCCGCCATGTTGGATTTCAAAATGACTCCAGACATCAATATTCAACACCTACTCATCATACCCGTTCCAAAAATACCCATATTGCATGGGTTTAGTTGAATTTTCATGAACCGAGAGCCGCCATGTTGGATTTCAAAATGACTCCAGACATCAATATTCAACACCTACTCATCATACCCGTTCCAAAAATACCCATATTGCATGGGTTTCGTTGAATTTTCATGAACCGAGAGCCGCCATGTTGGATTTCAAAATGACTCCAGACATCAATATTCAACACCTACTCATCATACCCGTTCCAAAAATACCCATATTGCATGGGTTTAGTTGAATTTTCATGAACCGAGAGCCGCCATGTTGGATTTCAAAATGACTCCAGACATCAATATTCAACACCTACTCATCATACCCGTTCCAAAAATACCCATATTGCATGGGTTTAGTTGAATTTTCATGAACCGAGAGCCGCCATCTTGGATTTCAAAATGACTCCAGACACCAATATTCAACATCTACTCATCATACCCGTTCCAAAAATACCCATATTGCATGGGTTTCGTTGAATTTTCATGAACCGAGAGCCGCCATCTTGGATTTCAAAATGACTCCAGACACCAATATTCAACACCTACTCATCATATCCGTTCCAAAAATACCCATATTGCATGGGTTTAGTTGAATTTTCATGAACCGAGAGCCGCCATGTTGGATTTCAAAATGACTCCAGACATCAATATTCAACACCTACTCATCATACCCGTTCCAAAAATACCCATATTGCATGGGTTTAGTTGAATTTTCATGAACCGAGAGCCGCCATGTTGGATTTCAAAATGACTCCAGACACCAATATTCAACACCTACTCATCATATCCGTTCCAAAAATACCCATATTGCATGGGTTTAGTTGAATTTTCATGAACCGAGAGCCGCCATGTTGGATTTCAAAATGACTCCAGACACCAATATTCAACACCTACTCATCATATCCGTTCCAAAAATACCCATATTGCATGGGTTTCGTTGAATTTTCATGAACCGAGAGCCGCCATCTTGGATTTCAAAATGACTCCAGACACCAATATTCAACACCTACTCATCATATCCGTTCCAAAAATACCCATATTGCATGGGTTTAGTTGAATTTTCATGAACCGAGAGCCGCCATGTTGGATTTCAAAATGACTCCAGACATCAATATTCAACACCTACTCATCATACCCGTTCCAAAAATACCCATATTGCATGGGTTTAGTTGAATTTTCATGAACCGAGAGCCGCCATGTTGGATTTCAAAATGACTCCAGACACCAATATTCAACACCTACTCATCATATCCGTTCCAAAAATACCCATATTGCATGGGTTTAGTTGAATTTTCATGAACCGAGAGCCGCCATGTTGGATTTCAAAATGACTCCAGACATCAATATTCAACATCTACTCATCATACCCGTTCCAAAAATACCCATATTGCATGGGTTTAGTTGAATTTTCATGAACCGAGAGCCGCCATGTTGGATTTCAAAATGACTCCAGACATCAATATTCAACACCTACTCATCATACCCGTTCCAAAAATACCCATATTGCATGGGTTTAGTTGAATTTTCATGAACCGAGAGCCGCCATCTTGGATTTCAAAATGACTCCAGACACCAATATTCAACATCTACTCATCATACCCGTTCCAAAAATACCCATATTGCATGGGTTTCGTTGAATTTTCATGAACCGAGAGCCGCCATCTTGGATTTCAAAATGACTCCAGACACCAATATTCAACACCTACTCATCATACCCGTTCCAAAAATGCCCATATTGCATGGGTTTAGTTGAATTTTCATGGACCGAGAGCCACCATGTTGGATTTCAAAATGACTCCAGACACCAATATTCAACACCTACTCATCATATCCGTTCCAAAAATACCCATATTGCATGGGTTTAGTTGAATTTTCATGAACCGAGAGCCGCCATGTTGGATTTCAAAATGACTCCAGACATCAATATTCAACACCTACTCATCATACCCGTTCCAAAAATACCCATATTGCATGGGTTTAGTTGAATTTTCATGAACCGAGAGCCGCCATGTTGGATTTCAAAATGACTCCAGACACCAATATTCAACACCTACTCATCATATCCGTTCCAAAAATGCCCATATTGCATGGGTTTAGTTGAATTTTCATGAACCGAGAGCCGCCATGTTGGATTTCAAAATGACTCCAGACACCAATATTCAACATCTAC
Organism: Malaya genurostris; assembly: GCF_030247185.1. Classification (NCBI taxonomy): domain Eukaryota; kingdom Metazoa; phylum Arthropoda; class Insecta; order Diptera; family Culicidae; genus Malaya; species Malaya genurostris. The sequence goes on along the minus strand of NC_080571.1, from coordinate 340,160,017 downwards.
TCATCATACCCGTTCCAAAAATACCCATATTGCATGGGTTTAGATGAATTTTCATGAACCGAAAGCCGCCATCTTGGATTTCAAAATGACTCCAGACATCAATATTCAACATCTACTCATCATACCCGTTCCAAAAATACCCATATTGCATGGGTTTCGTTGAATTTTCATGAACCGAGAGCCGCCATCTTGGATTTCAAAATGACTCCAGACACCAATATTCAACACCTACTCATCATATCCGTTCCAAAAATACCCATATTGCATGGGTTTAGTTGAATTTTCATGGACCGAGAGCCACCATGTTGGATTTCAAAATGACTCCAGACATCAATATTCAACATCTACTCATCATACCCGTTCCAAAAATACCCATATTGCATGGTTTCAGATGAATTTTCATGAACCAAGAGCCGCCATCTTCTATTTCAAAATGACTTCAGATACCAATATTCAACATCTACTCATCATATCCGTTCCAAAAATGCCCATATTGCATGGGTTTAGTTGAATTTTCATGGACCGAGAGCCACCATGTTGGATTTCAAAATGACTCCAGACACCAATATTCAACACCTACTCATCATATCCGTTCCAAAAATACCCATATTGCATGGGTTTAGTTGAATTTTCATGAACCGAGAGCCGCCATGTTGGATTTCAAAATGACTCCAGACATCAATATTCAACACCTACTCATCATACCCGTTCCAAAAATACCCATATTGCATGGGTTTAGTTGAATTTTCATGAACCGAGAGCCGCCATGTTGGATTTCAAAATGACTCCAGACATCAATATTCAACACCTACTCATCATACCCGTTCCAAAAATACCCATATTGCATGGTTTCAGATGAATTTTCATGAACCAAGAGCCGCCATCTTCTATTTCAAAATGACTTCAGATACCAATATTCAACATCTACTCATCATATCCGTTCCAAAAATACCCATATTGCATGGGTTTAGATGAATTTTCATGAACCGAAAGCCGCCATCTTGGATTTCAAAATGACTCCAGACATCAATATTCAACATCTACTCATCATACCCGTTCCAAAAATACCCATATTGCATGGGTTTCGTTGAATTTTCATGAACCGAGAGCCGCCATGTTGGATTTCAAAATGACTCCAGACATCAATATTCAACACCTACTCATCATACCCGTTCCAAAAATACCCATATTGCATGGGTTTAGTTGAATTTTCATGAACCAAGAGCCGCCATCTTGGATTTCAAAATGACTCCAGACACCAATATTCAACATCTACTCATCATACCCGTTCCAAAAATACCAATATTGCATGGGTTTTGATAAAATTTTACGAACCGAAATTCACTATCATCAATTTCAAATAACTTCAGACAATGATTTTCGACACCACCCGTTCCAAAAATAATCATACTGCATGTTAAGATTTGGTTGAAATTGATTTTCAATACCACACTCACCTCACGGAATATCACCATGTGGTAGTGAAAATCGCGCATGGGTGATAATCGTGATAATGCTTTTGAATGATAATCATGTGTGAGTTTACGAAACATCGCTAAAGTGAGATTGAACGGGTGATGATTTCCCCCATACTCAGCGGTGATATTTGATGTTTTGAAAATTTCGCACACCGATATTAAGTGATAATCGTTTTCTAATATCATTCTCAGAATATCAAATGATTTTCTTCATGATGTTCGGCGATGATTTTGTAAGTGATAATCACCAACAATTATTATCGGCGATAATAACTGATTTTTGATATTTTGAGAATGATAATGCCAACACTGTTGTTGACGGGGTTTTCACGGGAGAGAAACAAGTTGGATTACTGGGATGAAGAACTGTGAAGTAACCAGCTGAGAGTTGATTATGAAGTATTTTACCATTACTGTTATTTTGGCTACAATTCCACTGGACATGCTTAGCATTTAAGTCCCCTATTAAGAAAAATTTCGATCGATATCTTGTGAGTTTTTGCAAATCGCCTTTAAAGAAATTTAATTGTTCGCCGGTGCATTCGAAAGGCAAATATGCTCCAGCGATGAAATAAATTCCATGAATGGTTTCAACTTCGATTCCCAAGCTTTCAATAATTTTAGTATAGAAAGAAGGTTAAATTTGTTGTTTAATTTACCGTTGGACAAAAATGGCAACTCCACCACCTATTCCCGTAAACCTGTCAAATCGATGAACCACATAATGAGGATTGCTTTTCGATTTGACATTTGGTTTAAGAAAAGTTTCTGTCACAATGGCAATATGAATTTTGTGAACTTTGAGAAAATTATAAAATTCATCTTCAATCGATTTCAAACATCGAGCATTCTAATTTAAAATATTCAAATAATTATTTAACATCACTGTTAAATTTTAAACTCGTTATAGTATTATTTGCAAATTGCAATCCGATTTGAAAAGCTTAAAAAAGTTATGAAGTCGAATTCATTCGGATGATCATTTGAAAAAGTTGATCTTGTGGGTAGATCATTTTATTTTCAGTTATATCGCCTAAATCGACTTCGTTTAAAGAAGCGAATGACATTGAAGAAATATTGGTAGGTATATTTCTACATGTTACACTAGTGTAACTGCCATTAGAAGGCGTTCCTGTGTTTTGATTATTTACATTAGAAGAATTAAGTGGTAGTTTTCTACCTGTTACCAAAACGTAACTGTCATTATAAGAAGATGATGACGAGGTCGATCTACCTGTCAATGAATTGTTTTCGTTAGGAGACCTGTTTTTTGTATTTAATTCGAAGAAATAAGTGTCTTAGAAGAATTAGGCGTGGCATTTGTAACGGTTTTTTGATTTTCAGGCATGTTCTGTAAATTTAAGGTCGTTGATTTTACTTGTTGTCTAAGCGAACGAGCGTTTAAAATTTTTTTCCCTGACAGGACATTTCAAATAATTGGATTTATGATCTCCATCGCAATTTGAACATGAGAATTTATCGGTGGTTTCATTCATTGGACAAACGTCTTTCGAATAAGATTTAGCATAATTCAAACACCGTATATCCATATGACAATTTTTGGTTCCATGACCGAAGCCTTGGCAACGACGACATTGCGTTAAGTTTGCAATACCATTATGCCGTTTATAATGTTCGCAATGAATTTTAATGTGGGAAATGAAACGTACTTTTTCTAAATTTTTCAAATTGTTTACATCACTTCGATTGAAGTGTATTAGGTAAAGTTCATGGGAAATTCTAGAGCGTGGTTTAGAAGTACCATTGGCTCTTTTTTCATAAGTATTACTTGGAAAGGAGCAGAACCAAGCAATTCTTTTAGTTCATTTTAAATTTCATCAGTACTTTGATCATTTGACAAGCCTTTCAAGACAGCCTTGAAGGGTCTATCTGATTTTATATCATATGAATAAAATTTAAGGGGGACGGGTATAGCGTGATGGGTAAGTCGATGCCTTTCACGCAGCCCGCCTGGGTTCGATTCCCAACTCCGCACATAGGGTCAGAAAGTTTTTCTGGCCCGAAGAGGTGAATGACATAATTCAAACAAAAAAAGAATAAAATTTATGAAGTTTCTCGGATAAATATCGGATAAGACGTTCGATCTTCCAATCTATCAACCAAGACTCGACGTTCTCCTCTTCGTCCGATTTGTAATGAGACTTTTACCACAGACTAACAGACAGAACAGTATGAGTAAATTCTTATAAAAATAATTTTTCGTGATGCACTAGTTCCACCTATATTGTACTGCGCGAACAATTTACTATCGGTACACCCCTTGTGTTATGTAAGAGTTTTTTACTAGTTGGTTCCCCCTCGTTTGTCAACACCGATCAGCTGCTTGCAGGGATGCCTGATTTCATCAGAATATTTGAAAATGAAACGTCATAATAAATTATTGGATTACGTTGATAATATATTTAACTTTTTTAGTGATGTTGGAAGGTAACCGCAAAGTTGTGCATCTAGACTATTTTTTATTGTGTTGGCAATTTTCACTCGAAATCAAGTGGCGGCAGACCAGAAGCAAGTAAATATTGTAGCAAAACGAGTTCGATTTTGTATTGCGTTGGAGGATGAGAAGTAAGCACAATTCTGTATATAGTTTTGGCAATATGTATTAAATATAAATATTATCCTGCATGAAATTCGCATGGACGTATACAAATCAATACATTAAAGGTAATTCTGTATGAATGGCAACTCTGTTGGTAAATGAAAAAAATAAACACAGTCTAGATGACAGACAGGATGTTTTTGATAGGGTAACGTGGCGCCATCATGCCATGTGCGAGTATTGTCCCAACTAAAGGAATATTCGAAAAAATTATTTCGTTAAAATGATTAAAGAATCTAATTTGAGTGTCCTGTCTGTTAGTCTGTGCTTTTACTTCCGGGAGAAAAGTAGAAAGCTCAGTACGGAATGCTTTGAAGCTGGAAATCATCACCGTCACTGGAAGCATAGTTTGTTGATTCTTCGCAGAACGACAAGCGTCCATTTTAGGAATTTTGGAATAATCGAATAGTATTAAACGTAGGCGTGTAAATGTTTTCATTCCCTTCTTTCTTCCACAATAACGAATAATCTATATCTATATATATATATAAAAATGCAGAGATCATTCTTTGTAATCGCATCACGTAAGAACGGATGAACTGATTTACATGATTCTTTTTTTGTTTGATCAGTTTTTACCCCCACGGGATCGCACATCAAAAAAATTAGGAAAACGTACCGAAAAAGTCCATAAAGTTGTTTTTGTATGGACAATGAACTTTTCCAATGAAAAAGTAGCCAATGATTGCTAGATCTATGATTGATGTTTGGCGTGCAACGAGTAGCATAAGTGTTTGGCCCTCGAAGAAAAGAATTCTAGATCGTTGAGGAATTCGTTTGGCGCGCAACGAGTAGTTTTGTGTGGAGGTTTCATATGCATACTTGATCCAAGCAATTTGTCATTTCGAGCCACGTGTTTAATTGGGTATCGAAATTATTGCGAAATTAAAAAGATGGTGCTGTAGAAGCGATAAGATTGAACAGTAATGAAATTTTCTTAGCATTTTGCTTTCAAATAAATTTAGATTACAGATGTTTAAGATGATTACCTTAATAGATTAAGACTGGAATTTCATATCTCAAATTCTGTAATGAAATTGAAGCAAGTCTTTCCAACCCACCAAAAATATCACAGTATTGGTAAAATATTACTTACTGCTTTACAGTACTCATGGCACTTTTTGGCAACTTGAACGTACAGGAAAAGTTCTGAGTGAACTTTGCTCGCTGCTGAACAAGGAGCTGCTTCAAATTTTGTTCTGTTTGATGGGGTGAACATTCAAGTGTGAATGTTTCCTGGTTACCATAATGAAAATATCCACTTTATTAGAGCTCTAAAGTACGCATGGTACTTTTTGATAACTTGAACGTACAGAACAGATTCAGAGAAAAATTTCTCGCTGCTTAAAAGCTGTACACACCGAATTATTTTTACGTATGTCGGTACAGTTTTACTGACTTTCAAACAGCTGGACATTCGGTAATCCGTTCAGAAAAAGTTTTATTTGCTGAATGATCGGTACAATTCCACTGAACTTCGATCTGTCATAATTTTAATGACTTCTTCATCATTTAATACCAACGTTCGGCGAAATTCACAAAACAATCCTAAAAATATGTAAACGTCTTGACCCGTAAAGTATTACAATTTTTTGGTAAATTGTATTACAGATCTGGGAAAGGAAACAGCAATTTCGTTTTCAAAACATATTTCCATCCGATTAATTAATTTATTTGCGTGTGATGAATGAATTCAATTACATTAGCTCTCCAGTAATAATTAATTCGAATAAAATGATCAAATATCTTTCGGATGCAATTCAGTAGAATATGGGATCACCCTTCATATTTTTAGAGTGCTGAAATAAAAAGTTGTAGAAGGCTTTTTAAATATATTCACTAAATGAAAAATTACCGCTAGGAATCAGTATTTTTCGTAAGCAATCAATTCGCACCACTATTTTTTCTCTACAAATCTAGAAATTTTCACATCTTTACGTCCGAAAATTATGTTATTTGACAGATCTTTCTTTCTGCTGAATGTACAGTGATGATTACTGAAATTCTTCATTATTTTTTATTAATTTTCCGAATATAGGTAAAACTTTCACTGAGTTCGTCAAGAGAAATGACATTTCAGAGTTCACAGACCGTATCAGTAAATAATAAATAAACTTTTACATAGGATTTTCCGATATTCAGTAGTTCTTTGACAGATGACCGTAAGTTGGATAAATTTTACGTATCTTTCAGTAAAAATAATATTTTACAGATCGTTGCCGCAAAAAATATTACCGAACAAAAAAAAATAGAAATTTGTTGTGTATAAGAAACTGCTTCAAAGTTGGTTCTGTCGGGTGAACATTTACGTATGAGTAATTCCTTAAAACAGACTGTTCAGAATAGAAATCTGTGCATTTGTTCAATTTGCGCTTCATATTTTCACATTAATCTTTGGTTATATTTCTCCTTTTTGAGCTAAAGCAAGTGTATGCCTCGAATTCCGTTGATTGTAGGTTAAGTAATCAGAAAAATAATGGAGAGAAACGTTGACCACTTAGTCTTTTGACAATTCTTTTGGCGAGACGCAGTTCGGCGGGTCAGCTAGTCTTGTATAACATTTTGACAAATCTATTCTGCTGACTAACACACTTCTTGGCACATCGAATCATAAATTTAATAGCCAGAGAAATGATCAATTCTGAAAAATGAAGCTGTATTGAAGATACTATTTGCATCAATCATCGAAAAATATGTTTCTAGATTGTTACTGATAAAACATACATATTACCTTATGATAAAAAAAGCACCGGAATTTTCATTTTAAAATTCCCGCGCTTGTCCAATCGGTAAACTTTTATTCTCTCAACGTTGGCAACACTTTTATACACATTCTGTCAAATTTTGACGCATATCGTACGATTAGTTTCTGTTTGGCGTCTATACAAAGAAGTTGAAAAATATTCGTGTGGTGATTTTTATAATGGATGAAAATTTAGAACAACGTGCGTGCATCAAATTTTGTGTTGCAAATGAATTTAAGTGTTCCGAAACGTTGAAAATGTTAGAAAAGGCCTTTGGTGAATCGTGTCTAGGAAAAACACTGGCATACGAGTGGTATAAACGCTTCAAAGGTGGTCGTACAAGCTTGGATCATGATGAGATCCCTGGCCGCCCAACAACATCTGTTACTGAAGAAAACATTGAATCGGCGAAGTAAATCGTGTTGCAAAATCGTTCTGTGCCGGTTAGAGAGATTGCTGTGTTGTTGGGCATCTCTTATGGATCAGCCGAACACATTTTAACTGATGTTTTGGGTTTGAAAGGCGTCGCTTCTCGGCTGGTGCCAAAAAAGCCGAATTTCATTCAAAAACAGCGTCGTGTTGATGTGGCCAAAGAGATGATTTCCAACGCAGATTGTGACCCCACATTCATCGAATGCATCATAACTGGTGATGAGGTGTGGATCTATGAATATGACGTCGAAACCGCACAACAATCGACCGAATGGCGCTTCGAAGGCGAGCCGTTGTTCTAAATTTTCATCCATTATAAAAATCGCCACACGAAATTTTTTCAACTTCTTTGTTTAGACGACAAACAAAATTTGACAGAATGTGTATAAAAGTGTTGCCAACGTTGAGAGAATAAAAGTTTACCGATTGGACAAGCGCGGGAATTTTAAAATGAAAATCCCGGTTCTTTTTTGATCATAAGGTATCTTCTATCCTCACAATTTAACTACTAAAAGTATTTCTTTTCGAAAGGAAATTGGATCTTTTCCAACAAAATCCTACCGCATAAATATTGAAGATGATTAAGTCAGCTGAAATATTGCTGTAAACAAACGAAAATAATGAAACTAATATAACCATAGCAACTTCAAGCAGTCACGTACCCAGAGGGGGGACCCGAGGGGCCCGGGCCCCTCCCGAAATCAAAAACAGGTATATAATTATTTAGAAGGTCTAAGACATGTGTTGCAGAAATAACAAAATAGTGAACGTAAAGAAATGTAACACAATAACAGTTTCAGTGGAAAAGTTTAAAGTGTCTGTTAAAAACACCCGTAAAAGGCACACCGAGAATTAGGTACATAAGCAATCTTCAGTAACATTATTTTTTATCTTTGGGCCTCTCCCGAAACGAAATCCTGGGTACGGGCCTGACTTCAAGTAAAATTGCCAGTTGCAAAAAGTTTCGTTCACTCTCCCTTGACAAAGGTAATTAGAAGAATAGGCTAGGACTACCTGATTAATCGGTGAACCAAAACATATTGATCTGTTTGTATGGAACCTAGGGGTATTATTATTTGTATTTGGTTATAGTGTAGTGAAGCTTTCCGTTTATGGCAGAAACAATTAATTGAAAATCGTTACCATTCAGGAGCAGCGGTATAAGAAGTTTCCGGTCGTTGCATTCCCACGGCCTCATCTGGTTGGTTATCTGTAGCAGAAAAAAAATTACCGGAAGAACTGCACATACCCCCGATACATCTTCTGAGCCGTTCTGGTCATTGCAAGAAACCGTCACGAATCTGCATCACCTGCTTGGCCCATTTGTCAATTGTGGTGTGGCTGTGGACTTACTACTGGCAGCCGGGACCGCCAAGACGGCAAAAAAACTGGTTTTAATATATTCAACCTTCCCGGTCACAGCGCAAGGCTTTCCATCAGTGCGGAGGGCGCGCAAGAAGTGTCCCATCATCGGGCTCGTCTTACCGCCGACCGGTCGGTCGGTCGGTCGGTTGGTCGCTCTCGCAATTAACACGCAACATGCAATCAATTCGACTCTGACGCCGACTACCGACTACCGACTCTGAGGTCTCCACATCGGGACCAATCCTCGACCTGGGAGGAAGCAACGCATCCATCCGATCGCTAATTCAATGATTCTTCTTCGCCTATTTAAGAGCCATCAGTTCAACGTCTGGATGGTGATCGCAGGAGGCTGCTCAGTTTTTTTTTCTTCGCTTATGACTTACACACGGACGCGCCGGACCGGGTGTATGCAAAAGAGTGGAGCTAGCGCACTCGGCAATGGTCCATCAACAACCGAACCGGTCGCATCAGGTCTGAGGGCTGTAGTGGTGGCTGGGGGTTGGGACGAAGACCTCTAAAACCGTTACTATTAATAACATGTTTTTAAAATCGTTGCTGCCTTTTACAAGACTCCACTTTCCATCTGCGGAGCGAGTTCTTGTAGTCCGGCTTCCTCCGGTTTACCGAAACGGTAGTACAATGTACGAAAGCAGCAGCAGCAGCAACACAAGGCCGATTCAAGAAGGAACTTTAAAAAATGGTAAAATCAGACGGAGAAAAATTAATGAGTGTAATAGCCGATCATCTTATCGTTCGTTCGAGCTACGGTAGTCGGTTGATGCCCCATGATGACGACGATGCCATGTCATGAGAAAACTTCTCTCCTCCCGGACGATGTCGACGATAGAGTCAAACTAAAATGGAACGGACATTCCTTCCTTCGGTTCGGTACGAAAGCGCCTAAGACACGCGTGGGAGCTTTTTTTTTAAAGTCCTGTGAGAAACAGGAAGCTGTGATCCCTTTTCCAACTTTAATAACACCAATTCAGTAATCAAAAAATAAACTTCTCGATCAATTCACCTCGCCTGCTTTTGAATTCAGCTTGATACGATCTATGATGAACAAGAAAAAAATATCGATCGGAACAAAGCGAAAGATTTCCTTCTTCTTCGCCCAACAAAAGACGACATCATTTCCCATCGTTGCATCCTTGCAGTTGCAGTTGCAGTTGCACTAGGTACTTCTTTTCATTGCAGAACAAAACAGAAAATACCGCACCTTCGCCTTCCGATTCGTCACTGGATGTGTGTGTGTGGGTGTGTGGGAAGAAAGGAAGTCGCACCTTGATCGTTTCTGATTGCTTCTCTCAGGGCAATGACAAAAATGAATTGTGACGGTTCAGTGACCGAAACAGTTCCCGCCAAATTTAGTGAACAATTTGTTCATTGTCCATTCACACGCACGAAGGAATTGTTCTTCTAGTGAGACTACGATAATCGTAGCAAGCGTTGGAAATTTCATACAGTTTTGCTTTGAAAGGTTGGCGATGATTTGATCATCAAAACCAGAACGTTTTCTCAGCGAGAGTTCAGCCATCTTGGAATACGGAAGAACTTTGGAATAGCGTGTGTAAAAAAACAAAAAAAAACGAATAGGGTAAGGGTTCCCTATTTCATCTCATTTGTAAGGACGTCGCCTTCAAACCCCGATTTAGCCACCAAAATCACTATAACTATTTCATATTACAATCGTCGCCAAAGCTGCAGGTTTTCTGGAACGTGTGGATTCCTTCTCATTTATTTCTCATTTAAATTCATTGATTGAGATATTCGACCGAATCGAAATTTTAAACAAAAAACTTCAGACGGTAGAGCTTTGTGTCGTTGATTCGTCTCGAAAAATAGAAGCTGTGACCTTCGCATTGGATGTATCTCGTGACTCCAAATTTGAATCCATTTGGTTTAAAAGCATCGGGTTTGCTAAGAATTACGATATTGAAGAACCTAATTTGCCACGCCAACTTAAAATTTCGAAGCGCAATAGACAGCAAAAATGATAACAATCATATTTTCAAGACTTCAAGAATGTTATTTCATTCCCACCTCCTTCGTGTACAAAATAATTTAAAAATCAACCCCAAAAGCTTCTGGAACTACGTGAACGAACAGAGGAAGGAATCAGGACAACCCAACCAGATGTTTCTTGGTGACGTTGAATCATCCGTGTTGCCTGACATTTGTAACCTATTTGAATCACATTTCAGCAATGTATTCTCTGATGAAACCTTATCGAATGATTAGATCTCCAAAGCTATCAGTAATGTTCCTCGCCATTCTCCGATTGGTCCCCATCCAATCATAACGACAGCTATGGTTGATAAAGCGTGTTCTAAAATGAAACTATCTTCTAACGCTGGGCCCGATGGTAGTCCTTCTCTGGTATTGAAAAAGTGCTCGAACAGCCTTCTGATTCCACTGTCGATGCTGGTTAATATCTCTCTCAATTCAGGAACTTTTCCGGATATTTGGAAAGCATCGTATATTTTTTCCGGTTTTCAAGAAGGGAAATAAAGCTGATGTATCTAATTATCGTGGGATAGCCGCACTATGCGCTTTGTCTAAGTTACTAGAGAATATAGTTCTGGACTTCATCAAGCATAACTGCAATAACTACATCTCGGAAACACAACACGGTTTTATGCTAAAACGATCAACAACAACGAACTTATTGTCTTATACATCTATTATAATTCGATCCCTACAAGCACGCCTTCAAGTTGACGCTATCTATACGGATTTCTCCGCAGCCTTCGATAAGATAAACCACCAAATTGCAGTTGCTAAACTCGAAAAACTTGGATTCAGTGGATCTTTACTCAACTGGCTTCAATCATATCTTATTGGTCGGGAAATGTTAGTGAAAATCGGTGAATGCACTACAACACCGTTTGCTGTAGGTTCTGGAGTCCCTCAAGGCAGTCACTTGGGACCATTTTTATTCTTGCTCTACCTCAATGATCTCAACTTTCTATTGAAATGCCACAAACTGTCTTTCGCAGATGATTTTAAGCTATATCATCTAGTAAGATCGCCCGACGACACTATATTTTTACAGTCACAGCTTGAATCATTCATGAACTGGTGTAACGACAATAGAATGGTTCTAAATGCCTCGAAATGTTCCGTTACGTCGTTTACTCGCAAACACTCGCTATTTATCTACGACTATAACGTTTCGCAGATTGTACTGAAACGAGAGTCTACCGTTAAAGATTTAGGTATCATTCTTGATACCAAGTTGAATTTCAAAAGTCATATCGATTGTGTGATCTCTAAGGCCTCTAAGCTTTTAGGTTTCGTCTTTCGCATTACTAAGAGCTTTGTCAATGTACATTGTCTTAAAGCATTATATTGTGCTCTAGTCTGCTCGACGCTTGAATATTCAGCTATTGTCTGGTCACCCCATTATCAAATCGACATAGATAGGATCGAAGCTATTCAACATAAATTTATTTGATTTGCCCTGCGTAACCTACCATGGAGAGATCCTACTAATCTTCCTAGTTACATAGATCGCTGTAAGCTTATTGATCTTGATCGGTTATTCGTTCGTCGGAATGTCTCCAAGGCAACTTCCGTTGCTGATTTGCTTCAATCACGTATCGATTGTCCCGAACTCCTTCAATTGATTAATCTCGACATTCATCGACGCAATCTTCGTTCCCACCCCTTTTTAAGATTACCTGTTGCAAGAACAAATTATGGTTATAATGAGCCGTTCTCCAGTATGTGCCGAACATTCAACAACTGTTCCAATGTCTTCGACTTTCATTTATCTCGAAACATGATTAAACGATTGTTTCATAGTCACCTGTCAGATTAGGATTTGTCTGGAACCGTTAATATTTTATTTTCATTCAACCCCCATTCCGTCTCTCCATCATCTTCATTTGAAACTAACTAGATTCGCTCGCCAAAATTAACCTGGTCGTTACTTCCTCTTTTTTCTGTCTTCCACCATCCATTTTTATCACTAATAATATATTTACATGATTCTAACCTCGTCTTTTTTTTCTGTCTTCCACCATCTTTTTGATAACTAATTAGATCTACATGCTGATTCCAACCCCGTCGTTCGTTTTCGCTCGTTCAGCACCCCCTCCACCAACCCTTGTTTTCAATTTACCTAATAATTTTTCTCCTCTCTCTCACCTTCTAAGTAAGAGTACTAATACTGTTATGTTTGGTGTCATCAACTAGTTATAGTGTTATAAATTTAGTTTTAACTGTTAGTTTCAATTGTAGTGTTAGGCCTAAATGTATCTGTTGGATCATTGTAATCTGTTGATACAAATGATGAGGAGGTTTTATGCCTGCTGGAGAGAGAGATTGCCAAGTTTCATCTCCATCGGGCTTTTTCCTGCTCCAAATAAATAAATAAATAAATAAAGACTCCAGAAGAATACTATCATAGAACATATTGCGAAATATTCGATCAAGTTCTTTGCTCTTTGTTGATGTTGCAAAAATTGTCTTGTTTTATAAAGGTGATTTTGATGAGTTGAGATTAGTAAGTGACAGGGATATGGCATTAGAGCTGATGAAACGTAAAGAAATGAATTCGCAATCATTGAGAGATATTGTGATATTTGTGAAGGAAAATGATTGGTGTAGAGAACTTGTTCCTGAATATTTCCGTTTCATCCAGTTGGTAATCACTATTCCGGGATCAACTTGCTCTAACGAGAGAAGCTTATCTGTTCTGCGTAGGATGAAAAATTATTTACGGTCAACCATGGCGCAAAATCGACTGAACCATATCGCAATTCTACATTCATATTCAGAGGAAGCTGATCAGCTTAATCTTGAGATCCTCATGAATGAATTCATTTCTAAAAATTCGAAACGAACCTCTATGTTTGCACTTCAATAGTAAAATTATTATTAATACGAATATTTTTTTGTATCTCGGAATAATAAATAAAGTCATTGAAAAATTATATTATATATCAAACTATATTACATATTAAACTATATTACATATTAAATACAATTTCCATTAGAATTCAGAAATACTTCAAAAAACAAACGGTCCAGCCCCCCGGTCCGCAAAATTACCCAACTGGGCTTAACACGTTTCTCCGGCCCTGCGTAACAGATTGAAAAGTGTAAAAAATAGTAGTGTCACCACTTTTCAGGTGGACCTTAGGTTGCTGTCAGAGAGAATGCGATATGCGAAGCACCTTCTTTTCTCTTTCTAATGCGACACAATGCAATCACTGTGAAAATCGACTTTTTACCCGAGGCCCGGAGGGCCGAATGTCATATACCATTCGACTCAGCTCGACAAACTGAGCAAATGTCTGTGTGTGTGTCCGTACGTGTGTGTGTATGTAACAAAAATATGCACTCAAATCATAGTCCCATAGCCTGCTATTGAATTTCATTCCGATCCGATTTCTGGTTCCGGAGATATAGGATGATATGTACCAAAAAAATGAAAAAAATATGCACTCACTTTTTCATAGATGGCTAAACCGATTTTCACAAACTAAGGTATTATGGTCTCATAGGTTGCTATTGAATTTCATTTGAATGTGACTTCCGGTTCCGGAGTTATATGGTAATTTGTAAAAATTTGAGAAAAAGTTTACACACAATTATCTCTGGAACAACTCGGCCGATTTTCGCAAACTAAGATTCAAATGAAAGGTCTTATAATATAGAACATTTTATCTAGATCCGACTTCCGGTTCCGGAACTAAAGCGTGATAAGTGGACAATTTTATCAGTATTTTTCCACGAACGATGGTTAAAAACAGGTACAAATCCCATAAAACTGTCTGATAAATTATTCTAGTTTGCTGAGCTTGTTAGTTTGTGAGCATGAAAACTTAATTCGGCACTACTGGTCCCCTCTTTTCCTGTTCCGAGAGCACCGAAAGTGGGGAAGAAAAACTCCTAAAACTAAATTCACTGCGATTTCTCTGCGATGCTTGAACCGATTTTCACAAATCTTGATTTGAATTAAAGTTCATACTGTCTTTAAAGCTACTGTGAAATTTCATCCGGATCCGACTTCCGGTTCCGCAGTTACAGAGCGATGAGTGTCAAAGTTTTCAAATCGCCATATAGAGTGACAATATGTACAATACCGAAAGAAGAAGAAAACACAATAATAATAATAATAATAATAATAATAAAGGTAATAATCCTACTACATGTTTTATGCTGCTGAATCATGCTGTTTAGCTTGACTTACATATGCAGAAGTAACAAAAACGCAGGTTCGTTTCGTTTGTTAGATTTCGTTTAATTGGTTTAATCGAAATAGAGCATGAGATAGTAAGTATAGGTTTAACTACGTTCAAAACTGTTCCAATTTGTAGGTCATATTTGTTGGTAGTAAACGAACCAACTTCGGCTATTCCGTTTATCTGAATCCGGTTTCGGAAGAATTGGAAGTAGTGATCAAAAACTGCAAAAAGGATCTCACTCACTTTTCTTGGAGATGGCTAAATGGATTTTCACAAACTTATAGGTTCAAATGAAAAGTCTTACAGTTTCATACGTAATTCCTCAATTTGTTGTGGATACTACTTTCGATTCCGGAACTACAGGGTAAACCGGATTTATAGAGTTTGTGAGATTAGATCCGAACAAATTATCCTATTTCTATTCAATAAACAATTGTTTTTGCGAATTTCACGGTTGATGTAATGAGTAATATGAGAAAGGCATCATTACACCACTAGGTGAATTAAAATAGGTTTTTAGTACATATGATTGACGGTAGTACAAATAGAGTATGATGAATCTAACTATGGCGGTTTAAGTTACTATCAAAATTTAATGTCAGTTCTATTTTTACTAGCCAACCATTTAAAGTACTTATCATTTGCACTCGGCAGTGAACATCGCTTACATCAATCAATTATTCTTTTACAAGACATATGTTGTTGTTCTCAAGCATGCAAGTCCAGATGGAAACACCAAATAAAAAGTCTAACAGTAATACATAATAATCATGATATTCAATATCTTTCTAGTCGTTAGATTTTCTTTAACGGTGAATTTCCTTCATCGCTGTAAATCATTATGTCATTACGTTCTGGTCATAGTCATGGTAGACAAATGATCAATCGATGCGAGGAACTCAACAATAATCGTCAAACATTTGTTACAGTAAAGTAACTACATTACGCATATTTGTTGCACCTGTGAACCGATCCGAAGAACGCCTACCTGCGGCATTCGACTTCGTAATGTATATCCAATTCCATAAACACCCAGGTTCCCAGAGATGGCATATCCGTAGCTACTACTTTATTCGCAGTTAATTAGATAGTTTAAAACTGATATTTACGACCGTGAGGAACGTGTCTGGAATTCAACGTAACCGAAATCGTAAACCCCGCCGGTAATTGGTAAGCTTCTGAGGTGGATTCCATAGGTTCTGAGTGAAGTACGCACCGCACCCGTGTATGACCGTATGACTTCCGCTACGTGGGTTCGTAAACTACCGTGGGGAAAAAAGTGGCACCTGAGAAGTAGTAGACTGGGTGACAGATTAACGCAACCCAACGCAATGCACGTAGGCTCATCAAATCCCGGATAGAGTAAAATACTTTCTGACTGTTTTACGATTTAACCATTTCTACGAAACCGGCACCCGGCTTTTTATGGAAATTAATTCAGCTGGTGGTCATCCCTTCTGCTTCTAGCTCAAGAATTTGTTTTTTCTCAAGGAATCGTCATCGGTCAGGTAGATCCAAGTAGCCCTTTCCTTAGCTCACACAGGTTCGGTGAGATTCTTTGAAAAAAAAAACGAAACCAAAAGCACTGCCAACGTTGATTGCGTGACTCGTGCAGGTCACGTGAACGCAGTAGGCGTTGGCATTAGCGGCATTCGGAGGAAGCGGAAAAGTTTACGAATCAGAAGATAGATCGAATTCGGGGTGCTGCCAACAAACCAGCGTATGGAGTGAAGATTGAAAGGTGCGATAATTGTATGGTTTCTGGTTTGATGCCAAGGAATGTTGAATCCGGCAAATGATCGTTTTTTTTGGGGTAGCATTAACATTTTTTTAAACGTGAAAAATTCAGGAATTCTAATGCTTTAGTGTCTTAAAAATGAGACTACCAAAGATGGATGGTTTCAAGAATATTAACAATTTTGGCCATTTGGATGACACTTTTCAATTATTATTATAATTTTTTGCTACCCCGGTGAACGACTAAATAGTTAAAGCCTAATTCTAATCGCTTTTTTGCTCGGTTCTTTTTGCACTTAGTCTTAGAATTTCCATTTTCCGACATTGCACAGAATATTGAAAACTGTTTTCTGCTGCAAATTATAGTTTGTTTTTGTATTTGAAAGGTTTAATAACAAATTTCATCTGTTTAGTCTATAAAAATCATCTAACGGAACAAAATTATTCATAGAGTATTTTTGTTTCGAGACGATTTTCTAGAGTATTTTGTTCTAATCATTTAACATATTTCGAAACTTTCTGCTACCATAATTTTTTCCGAATCTTCTCCACTTCTTTGATACACTCTAACCTTTTTTTTGATATCTTCGGGTAGGTTCTAAAATATTTTGAAATGATTTGAAAACATTTTTCGAAATCAATAATTTTATTTTGTTTGGTTTTCCAAACTGGACCACTACAGACGACTAGTGGGCATTAGCTCATTTTCAATGAGTAGTAAACTCAAAATTGTTAACAGGTGGGCAAAAAGGTCCTGCGTAAAATGTATTCATGACAAGTTATCATTGTGAAAAACAGTTCCATTCCAATCGATCAGTTGCAAAAACAATGTGACTAGTGCATCATTCAATTCTTGTGAGATTTGTGAGAAAGAAAACGAAAGTGAGAATCGAAGTGCTGTTACGACAAAGAATTGGTCAAGTAAGAATGAGTGTAAATAGTTTCACTGTTTCATTAGAGATTCATATCATGTCTATATTCCAAATTCAATTCATACAAAATGCAGGAAAAATCAGGTCCACGGCTTAGAATCCAGATGGTCAGAATGATTTTCAGAATACGAGTCCAAAATCTTGTTCGAAATCCTGAGGTCAGACCCAAAATTTAGATTCATGTTCGGAATTCAGGTTCAGATCCAAAATTACTGTCAGGAATTCAGACCCAAAATCTAGGCATGGGACCAGAACTCATGTCCAAAACACACGAAAAACTATGTATTCCTATCAGAAGTTCAGGTCTGTAGCCCAGGTCCAAAATGCAGGCCTAGACTTCGGATCGGTTTTAAATTAGTTTGGATTCACCATTGCCAAATTTAATATTTTTGTAATCCTTATGAAATTTTAAATACATTATTTTGTGACATCAAGACGATGCGAGGAGCTGTTTTAAAAAATTTTGAAAACAAATCGAAGAAAAAACATATTCATAAATTAGGTGCGGTTTTTAATAAGCAATACCAAAGCGGACTGTATTCAAGTTGCAAAGTACAATATTGAAAATATAATTTGCGGAAAATAATAACACAATTGTGGTTTTGCAAACCAACTATATTATTTCCCACCGGTACCAATACTCATTACACTTTTCAGGTTTTAAATATCTTAATAATAATAGGCTTTAACTTTAACTAAACTTTATCTTTATTTGTTCGAAGATTTATATATAATATGATAGCTCATTTCTGTGTCTGTTGAAAATAATTTCACATCAATCCTATTTTCTGTTACTGGAATGAACTATGAAGCAATGATATTTTAGTGTACCTTGAATCGTTTTTGTTTGTTTTGCTACGGCACCATTATCATATTCATTAATTGTCAATTATCCTGATTTCTTTTAGATGCTCAATCGTATTAAGCTTTCGCATTTGTTTCTATGTTCCACCGATTGCATCACATGGTCCCTTACCGTGCGAGGTTGCGAAGAAATTATCACTGAAGTCTTCAAAAATCTTTTGCAATTTGTAAAAAAATCACTAATCACTAAATTATTTTATCAAATTCTGTTAAACTTTTCTTAGATTCCTTCAATTCTATCTTCTATCAAATATTTTCAGATCCGATCGATTATACAGGAAAGATTTGAAAACTTCTTAAAACTTAAATTTTAGAAAAATCCATTAAAAGCTTGAGAAAGGATAGAAAAAATATATGTTCTTTCTGGTCTAGTTTCGGAAATTTTTGAGATTTTTTAGAGTATCAGAAATTCGTAATGCGATTTATGAGAATTTCAATTGTCTATAATTTTCTAAATTTGTAATCGAAATTGTTAGATATTTCCTGAAAACTTCTACTATAACTGACGGGTGTATTTTTAGGAGGTTTGTTTTTCAATAGGGATTACTCTATGGTCTGAAAGTTGTTTTGACAATGTAAAGTGACGTCTCTACTCAGTATTGTTTGGTAAATCATCATGAATAGGTTAACTCCAGAAAAACGCTTTCAAACCGTGCAAGTTTAATTTCAAAATCAGTGTTCAATTAAAACTGTTTATAACATAAAGATTGTCCCAGAAAGTATGGACGCACTTTGATTTCGCTGTAAATAATTCACAAGTGTTAGATATTCAAATTTTATTCGATATACTGATAATATTAGACTACAACAACAGAATACTATTCTCAACATTTGCTACTCAGCCATTGTAAACTAGCTGGCGCACCTTCTTCTCGGGCCCTGTGGTGGAGGAGGAGCACTATGAGGGAAGCTGAGCTGCAAGCAACCGGGCGGGTCATAGGTGGTGGATAATGCTTAGTCGCGATAGCAACTCGTTGTGACTCGCGACCCGAACCATGTAGCGGGGGCTGACTGCAGGTGTGGGTAGGACGAGGTAGTGGGCCCTACACGTTCTAGGCCTAAAAACCACAAGACCTAAAGTAGTTGGCCCTGACAAGGCGAGTTGGCGCCGCCTTTCAATATGCACCTGGCCCAAATCTCTCTCTTCTCGCGGTCCTTCAGTGTTACTGCAAGGTTGGCGCAGGCCTAGCTAGCCGCCCATAAAAAGGACTTGCTCAGGAAGTTCAACAAGAAAATTCGGATGGATCTAATCGGCTCAGACCTTTGCGACGAAAACGGACAAGAGATTGGAAACTCGGTACGTGGAACTGTAAGTCTCTCAACTTCATCGGAAGCACGCGTATACTATCCGATATAGTGAAAGACCGCAAGTTCGACATCGTAGCGCTGCAGGAGGTGTGTTGGAAGGGGTCTACGGTGCGGGTCTTTCGCGGGAACCACACCATATACCAGAGCTGCGGCAACACACACGAGCTGGGAACAGCTTTTATGGTTGTGGGGGAGATGCAAAAGCGTGTGTTGCGTCGCACTAGTTTTACTGGCGACACTTTTTACCAACACTGCCTTCTGCAGATAGTTGGTGCTACCGTTCATAGAATTATGTCAGTTTCTCAGGCCCTTCTGGCAACTCAGTTTTTCATTTTATCTTCTCGCTCTGTTCACAATCATCAGACCAGTCAGTCTCAAATAAACCTGCATTAGAATCGGACCGTTTTTGATCTATCATAAAGTCCGAAGTGTATCGAACAGCAGAAGTGAAATACACTAGCAATAGTCAGTGAATAAAGTGACTCAAACGTTAAAATAGTGTAGTTTTTTTATTGGCAAGAGTCCGCCAAGGTTCATCCAGTTGTGAGTTTTATCAGTGCAGCTGTTTGTTTGTGGCTGTTCGTCTTCTGCTCCTTTGGCTGCTTTGGTGACCGCTGTGGCTGTTTGCAGAACCCGTTAGTTGCATTGCTGTTCGCTACCGGTGTACTGCAGTGCGAATGCAAGTAAGGTCGACCGACAAATAGCTGCCGTCGCTTCGCTGAAATATCCTGGTGAGGATTTAATTAAACACAACGTAGGGTCCCGGCTAGCGCCAACATATTTTGGTGCCGTGACCAGGATTGATTCGGACCGCGTCATTCTGCTGCAGCCATTTTGCAATTCGGAGCCAGGCGTTGGATGGAATTTCGGATCTTTGCTGCTTTATATGTACAAGGCCTAAATGATTGGGCATAAGGTAACGACCTGTCCAGTACATTTCGTGGGTATCGCAGGTGCCTTTTAGATATTTTTTCCTTTGTTGCATGTACGTTACACGTTCCTGTAATTGTTCGTATGAACAATTGTTGCCATTATTCGCGGAGTTTGCATTGTGTTGGCCACCAAGCGCCATTATTCCTTTGTAATTAGGTTACAATCGCTCCATTGTTCACTGTGGCGTCCCTAGCCGTGGTGAATACCATTAGCCGCGCGCCATTTTGTACGCTACTGCTGCTGTGGTTCCGGCCGATTACTGGAAATCTGTTCTGCGGTTCATCGGTTCACTGCACATAACCGGATTTTGTTGCTGAAATTTTTACTGGATTTCGGAAGCCGTCCCGGGCTTTGAAGTCTCAAGTTTGTACGGACTGTACTAATTCAAGTTCCTGTTGGCTGAAATATTATACAAGGCACATTTTGCCTTGAAAAAGGTGAGCCTCTTTCCAAGTTTTTACCACCCTCCTGTGGGTCTACTGTGGTCTTTTGTTCTGCAGGTAACTTTGTATAAATTGGATCACGTTTCGCGTTACCAGCATACAAAATGGCAGACGACCAACAAAGGAACCAGTTACTTTCGCGAAGAGATACGCTGCTCACTTCTCTGGGTCGGGCAGAGGTTTTTGCCGAAGAGTACGTTGCTGCGAGGGACGAATCGCAGGTACCTTTGAGGCTGGAGTACATCACCAGCGTTTGGAACAATTTGGAGTCAGTTCAAGCGCAACTGGAGGACAACGAAACAGATCAAGAGGGTAAGGCGGAGCATGCTGCTGTGCGCGCTAATTTTGAGCCACGGCTTTTTCAAATAAAGGCATCTTTACTTTCTATGCTGACTCCTCTTCCTAACGATCGTAGCCCTCAACCCCCGCGTGTTTCCTCCACTCTCTCCGGCATCAAACTGCCAACAATTTCGTTGCCTGAATTCGATGGCGACTACATGCAATGGCTTCCGTTTCACGATACCTTTTTGGCGTTGATTCATTCCAACTCTGATGTTCCGGATATTCAGAAGTTTCACTATTTAAAGGCAGCTGTCAAGGGGGAAGCTGCTCAGTTGATAGAATCGATTGGCATTAGCTCCGCAAATTATTTATTGGCTTGGCAAACGTTGGAAAGCAGGTATTCCAACGATTATTTACTGAAAAAGCGTCACCTACAGGCACTATTCGATGTTCCGAAGATGAAGAACGAGTCCGCTGCGGCACTTCACGGGTTGGTGGACGAATTTGAACGCCATACCAAAACTCTTCGACAACTGGGAGAACCAACCGAGCACTGGAGCACGATTTTGGAGCATCTTCTTTGTACCCGCTTGCACGACGATACAGTGAAGGCATGGGAGGATCATGCGTCGACCGTCAGCAATCCGGATTACAATTGTCTCATCGATTTTCTTCAGCGCAGAACACGAGTTTTGGAATCCATCTCAGTGAATCATCGAACACCCGATACGCAGTCTACTGCCGCTTTATCAGCTCAGCCGTCGAAGAGATCGTTTCATTCCCAGATCCGTCTTTCGTCTTGTGCCTCTACAGCTAATTCAGCAGTGACGGATTCTCTTGAGAAGTGCATCCTATGCAACCAGTATCATTTGTTGATGCGATGTCCGCGCTTCAACCGACTTTCATTGAGCGAACGCCAGCAGTTAGTTAATTCCAAACGTTTGTGTCGCAATTGTATGAAGTGTGATCATATTGTCCGTCATTGCCAGTCGAGCTTTAATTGTCGAAAGTGTAATCGTCGTCATCACACACTTCTGCACCCTGAGCATCCCAACGGATCAAGCCAAGTCAGTCATGAAAGTGAGCCTACCGTTCCAGCTAGTCCAGTTTTCAATTTTTCGCAGTCTAATGGATCTTCTACAGCTGAATCTTTTAAGCAATCCACTGTTACCGCCACCGAGAGTCCCAGAGTTGAAGTCAGTAGTGCAGTTCATCAACCACGTGAAAGCGTTTTTCTTCTCACAGTGATCGTGAAGGTTATCGACGTCTTTGGTGTAGAGCATCTTGCACGGGCACTTCTTGATAGTGCATCTCAACCGAACCTTATAACCGATCGTATGGCACGAATTTTACGTCTTCAAAGGCAAAAGGTGAATGTAACTGTTCAGGGTGCCGGCAAACTTTCCAAGCCTGTGTGTGAATCCGTCTTCGCTCAAGTTCAGTCTAGAAAAGGAGATTTCTCATGCAATGTAAACTTTCTGGTAATGGATAAAGTTACGGCGAACCTTCCATCACAAAATATTTCGATTGCAGAGTGGTGTATTCCGAAGGATTTGTTTCTCGCAGATCCATCCTTCAATGAAAGTCAACCAATTGACATGGTTTTAGGTGCAAAGCATTTTTATTCGTTCTTCCCGAGTGCTGCTCGTCTGCAGCTAGACAAAAATCTCCCTCTGCTCATTGATAGCGTTTTCGGTTGGATAATAGTCGGATCAGCAAGCCAAGTTTCTCCTACACAAACCCCCGTGTCAACAGCAAACGGCATGGTCATTTCGATGTTATCGTTAGAAGACAGTTTGGAGCGTTTCTGGAAAACTGAAGAGCTGACAACGAAAGACAACTACTCTAGCGAGGAAAGACACTGTGAATCCTGTTACCAGTCAACTGTTTCTCGAAATTCCGAAGGACGCTATATCGTTCGATATCCCAGAAAGCCAGACTTCAACGTGATGCTGGGTGAGTCGAAGAGCTCTGCGCTACGACGGTTCGAATTACTTGAAAGACGTTTGAAACGAAATTCAAATCTCAAAGATGAATACCACCAGTTTATGCGAGAATATCTCTCCCTCGGCCATATGCGATTGGTTGAAGCGGACGACGAAAACAATTCCCAAACTTACTACCTGCCGCACCACCCCGTTTTCAAGGAAGCAAGTACCACAACCAAAATTCGAGTCGTGTTTGACGGATCAGCGAAAACTTCTTCCGGCTTCTCTTTGAACGAAGCTCTCTGTGTCGGTCCCGTGGTGCAGGACGATCTATTGACCATCATTTTGCGCTTCCGAACCTATCCGATTGCGCTCGTCGGTGATATCGCTAAAATGTACCGGCAAGTACTTATTCACCCAGACGATTCTGCTCTTCAACGTATCCTTTGGCGTTTTTCTGATCAAACACCAGTCCAGACATATGAACTACTCACTGTTACGTATGGTCTCGGTCCGTCTTCATACCTAGCAACTCGTACACTTCAGCAACTGACCGAAGACGAAGGGATTTCTTACGCGTTGGCAGGAGCTGCTATTAAAAAATGTTTTTACGTAGACGACTTCATAGGTGGAGCTCAAACCATCGAAGAAACAATCCGTCTACGCACCGAACTGAGCGACTTGTTGCACAAAGGAGGATTTACACTACGAAAATGGACTTCTAATCAGCTCGAAGTTTTGCAAGGTCTTCCCAATGATGAGATTGGTACTCAATCTGCTTTACATTTCAGCCCTAACGAGACAATTAAAGCCCTTGGTATTAGCTGGGAGCCTGAAGCCGATCACCTTCGTTTCGACTCTCAAATTCGATGTAGTAATGAACCGCCAACCAAGCGCACTATTCTTTCGGATATAGCAAAACTATTTGACCCTTTAGGACTAATTGCCCCCGTTGTAGTTCGAGCAAAGATACTGATGCAAGAGTTGTGGCTGCTATCGTGCGGATGGGACGATCCTGTTCCAGAACCTATTAAAACCAAATGGGAGAAGTATTACCACGAATTGGCGAATATCTCCGAGCATCGAGTAGACAGATACGCGTTTCTACCTGACTCTGTTGTACAACTGCACACATTCGCAGATGCATCCATATCTGCATACGGTGCCTGCACATACGTCCGCTGTGAAAGTAAAGGGAAAGTAAAAATACGACTACTGGCTTCGAAGACACGCGTCGCTCCGCTGAAACGAATAAGTATTCCTCGTTTGGAGTTGTGTGCGGCAGTACTAGCAGCCCATCTACATGCTCACATAAAGAAAGCTATCGATGTAAACGTTTCAGAATCATATTTTTGGTCTGACTCATCTGTCACTCTGCACTGGCTACGATCACCACCGAATGTTTGGCCTATCTATGTGGCTAACAGAGTATCTGAAATTCAGCAGTTTACACATGGTTGTCAATGGAAGCATGTTCCCGGATGTGAAAATCCTGCTGACCTGGCTTCACGTGGCATGTCGGTTGACGAGTTTTTGAAAAACGATATTTGGATCAGCGGTCCCAGTTGGTTATCACGTCCACTCCAAGATTGGCCAGAATCAATCCCACCAAGTGTTTCACACGAGGAATTGGAAATCAAAACTACCGTCGCAGTTACTCAAATAACGCCAACAGTACATCCCTGGTTTCTCCGTTGGTCGTCATACGGCCGTCTTCTTCATGTCATTGGGTACTGCATGAGATTCGTTAACAATACCCGAGCTAAAATACGCACGCAGCCGCCCACCTCGCCCGAAGTTATTGTAGGCCGTACACTTACCGTAAATGAGCTTGCCAAGTCCAAAACGTTCCTCATTCGGTTGGCGCAGAATGATGAATTTGTCGCAGAAATCAACCAGTTGGATAAAAATAAATCGGTATCGAAATGTTCCCATATTCGCCAAATGACGCCGTTCTTAGATGCAGAGAGAGTGTTGAGAGTAGGAGGTCGTTTAAACTTCGCACAGCTACCCTATCAAGCAAAGCACCCGGCTTTGATTCCAACAAACCATCCGTTCACACGACTGATAGTTGAGGATTTCCATCGCAAATTACTACACGGCGGCGGACGTCTGCTATTAACAGCAATCCGAGAAGAATTCTGGCCACTCAACGGTCGAAGACTAGTCCACAACGTAGTCAGAAATTGTTTCCGTTGTACTCGCCTCAATCCGGTACCTGCGCAGCAACAAATAGGCCAACTGCCTGTATCGAGAGTCATTCCCAGTCGTCCCTTCAGTGTTACAGGTGTTGATTATGCCGGTCCACTCTATCTTCGTCCTATTCACGAGCAGGGCGATCACAGCAGGACGATCGGATGGTGGCCGGTCAGCGACAGAATGTGCAGGTTGAGGATCAAGGGCCGGTTCTTCAATATCAGCATAATTAACGTGCATAGTCCCCACCTCGGAAGTAGCGATGACGACAAAGACGAATTCTACGCGCAGCTGGAACGTGAATACGATCGCTGCCCAAGACATGACATCAAGATCGTCATCGGCGATTTCAATGCTCAGGTTGGCCAGGAGGTGGAGTTCAGACCGGTAGTTGGAAGGTTCAGCGCCCACCAGCAAACGAACGAGAACGGCCTAAGACTCATCGACTTTGCCACCTCCAAGAACATGGCCATAAAAAGCACCTTTTTCCAGCACCGCCTCCTGCACCGATACACCTGGAGATCACCCATGCAAACGGAGACACAAATCGATCACGTCCTGATTGATGGACGGCATTTCTCGGACATTATCGACGTACGAACCTATCGGGGCGCTAACATCGACTCGGACCACTACCTTGTGATGGTTAAGCTGCGTCCAAAACTGTCCGTTGTGAATAACGTACGGTACCGGTGCCCGCCGCGGTATAATCTGGACCGACTGAGGGACACCGAGGTCGCGACTGCCTACGCGCGGCATCTCGAAGCAGCGTTGCTAGCGGAGGAGGAGTTCAATGATGCTCCCCTGGAGGACTGCTGGACCAGAACTAAAGCAGCCATCAGCAATGCTGCGGAGAGCGTCCTGGGATACGTGCCAAGGAGTCGACGGAACGAATGGTTCGACGGCGAATGCCAGGAGATATTGGACGAGAAGAATGCAGCACGCGCAGCGATGTTGCGTCAAGCCACCCGTCAGAACGTGGAATCGTATCGACAGAGACGAAAGCAGCAAACTCGCCTTTTCCGGGACAAAAAGCGCCGCCTGGAAGAGTCGGAGAGAGAGGAGATGGAGATGCTATATCGTTCTCAGGATACACGGGCGTTCTACAGGAAGCTGAATGACTCTCGCAACGGCTTCATGCCGCGAGCCGAAATGTGTAGAGACAAGGAAGGTGGCATCCTGACGGACGAACGTGAGGTGATCGAAAGGTGGAAGCAGCACTACGATGAACATCTGAATAGTGCACAGGCGGACAATCAGGCGTTGGAGGAGGAAGATTATGTCAGTGTTGCAGCCGACGGAGATGTACCAGTGCCCACTATGAACGAGGTCAAGGAGGCTATCCAACAGCTCAAGAATAACAAAGCAGCTGGTAAGGATGGTCTAGGAGCAGAACTCTTCAAAAGGGGACCGGAGAAACTGACGGAATGCATGCACCGAATAATCGAAGAGATCTGGGACAGAGAACAGCTACCGGAGGAGTGGAAGGAAGGGGTCATCACCCCGATATACAAGAAAGGTGACAAATTGAACTGTGCAAACTACAGGGCAATCACAGTGTCAAATGCCGCCTACAAAGTGTTATCCCAGATCCTGTTCCGGTGCCTATCACCACTGGTAAATGGATTTGTCGGGAGTTATCAGGCCGGGTTCATCAACGGCAGATCAACAAACGACCAAATCTTCACTATACGGCAAATCCTCCAAAAATGCCGTGAATACCGGGTCCCGACGCATCATCTGTTCATCGACTTCAAAGCCGCATACGACACGGTTGACCGTGTAGAGCTATGGAAAATTATGGACGAGAACGGCTTCCCTGGGAAGCTGACAAGACTGATTAAGGCTACGATGGATGGTGTACAGTGT
Source organism: Malaya genurostris (assembly GCF_030247185.1). Taxonomy (NCBI): domain Eukaryota; kingdom Metazoa; phylum Arthropoda; class Insecta; order Diptera; family Culicidae; genus Malaya; species Malaya genurostris. The sequence continues at coordinate 340,132,689 of NC_080571.1, read as the reverse complement.
TGTGTCAAGATTGCGGGCGGTTTCTCTGAACCGTTCGAATCACGTAGGGGATTAAGACAAGGTGATGGGTTGTCCTGCCTGCTGTTCAACATCGCACTTGAAGGAATTATGCGAAGAGCGCGGTTCAACATGCGGGGCACGATTTTCACGAGGTCCGGACAATTCGTGTGCTTCGCTGATGACGTGGATATAATCGGTAGAAACAAGGAGACGGTAGCAGATCTGTATACCCGACTAAAGCGCGAAGCGGCACGAGTAGGACTGAGGATAAATGTGTCTAAGACAAAGTACATGCTGGCTGGCGGAACTGAACGCGATAGGCAACGTCTGGGCAGCAGTATTACGATCGACGGCGACGAGTTCGAGGTGGTTGACGAGTTCATCTATCTTGGCTCAATGGTGACTGCGGACAACGACACCAGCCGGGAGATCAGGAGGCGCATTATATCCGGAAGTCGTGCCTACTATGGACTCCACAAAACATTGAGATCCAGGAAACTTCACCCCCGCACGAAGTGCACCATGTACAAATCACTGGTAAGACCGGTGGTTCTCTACGGGCACGAAACGTGGACAATGCTCGAGGAGGACCTGCAAGCACTCGAAGTCTTCGAAAGGAGGGTGCTGAGAACGATCTTCGGTGGTGTGCAGGAGAATGGAGTGTGGAGGAGAAGAATGAACCACGAACTAGCGCAACTCTACGGTGAGCCAAGTATCCGGAAAGTAGCCCAGGCTGGAAGGGTACGGTGGGCGGGGCATGTCGTGAGAATGCCGGACAACAGCCCCACCAAGTTGGTGTTCACCTCTAATCCGGCAGGTACAAGACAAAGAGGAGCGCAGCGTTCACGGTGGCTGGACCAAGTGGAGCGAAACCTGGATAGTATCGGGCGCCGACGTGGTTGGAGGCAAGCAGCCATGGATCGAGTTACATGGAGAAGAATTGTTGATCAGATAAAATCTTAAAAGATGTAATATCAGAAATATATATACCTTCTTGCGAACGTTCCTCATTAAATTCCGTACAGATTTCTCGGCGACAAGTTTTTCCAATTTTTTTCGAACTGTTGAATTTTTTCGGCTGCCGAGACATGTTTCCTAAGATGTGCCTTCGTTAATGTCCAAAATTCCTCAATTGGTCGAAGTTGTGGGCAATTTGTTGGATTCATGTCTTTTGGGACGAAAGTGACATTTTTGGCAGTATACCATTCTACCGTTGATTTCGAGTAGTGGCAAGAAGCAAGATCTGGCCAAAAGACAACAGGATCCTAGAAGTCGTTTTTGTAAACATTCCTTGATGTATATTTCGCTGTTCATTGAAGCAGTGGTGATGAAGGGTTTCGAAATCTTACCGCAGCTACAAATTGCTTGCCAGTCCATAGCTTTCTTACCAAATTTTTCGACTTCAATCGATGTCTCGGACTGGTTTAACACTTGCTCTTCTCGCACCGTATAATATTGTGGTCCCGGCAAGGATTTGTAATCGAGTTTCACGTAGGTTTCGTCGTCCATAATTATGCAGTTCAAATTTCCATCAACTCGTTCGGTGAAATGACGCTGAACTGAGTTAGCTGGCTCTTTGTCTTGTCGTTCACTTGTTCGTTCAAATTTTCTTCAATAAATTTGTTCATATTGAACCAAGTTGCCTCATATCCATGTAAACAGTACTAGTACAGGGTGCTGCATCTTTTATGTCGGTATGTAAACATTGAATAACTTTGAGAAAAAAAAAACAACCGATTTCTAGAGGTGATGTATTTTTATTCAGTTTGGTTCCTTACAATGTTTTTGTAGTAGTTTTGGGAAACAATATTAATTAATTGGAAAGCTTATAACATCTCGGGTATTATAACGTCGATTTCAGCAGGAATATTTCCCTTGAGCTCGTCAATAGTTTGAAGCTAGTTGGCGTAAACTTTGCTTTTCAGATAACCTCACACAAAAAGAATTCCAGGGGGGGTAAGTCAGGTGATCAGGGTGGCCAGTAAATGTCGTCGCAATATTTATTTTTCGACATGCACGTTAAGTTTACCCAATGGAACGACTATTTTCGATGTAAAGTGTCACTATTTCAGCAGGTTGCTTCGGTGTGAAGCGATCCATGCAAAAATTGTATTGAATTGACGTTTCCAAAACATATCTGATGCAATCGCTCGGATGATAAATGTGAAAGTAATTCAGCGTTTACATACCGACATAAAAGATGGAGCACCCTGTAAACTGTCAACAAAATGAGTTTAGTGGTGACGGTTAAGATTTCTTATGATTATAGGGACCGTGCACGAGGGCGTGGTTTAGTGGCCGGCGACGACAGCGCACGAGGCGGCGAGTGGAAAAAATAATGCTACCATAGCAAAACTTGTAAACTGAGTTTGAAAATACTTTCTAGCGTATTTTCTCTGCGGATTTTTTTTCCGAACCCTATGGAATTATTCGCGTGTGGTGCGAACGATTGTTCAACATCTACTGACTATAAAATTTTGAATCGAATTATTCATTCTGTATCTAAATACGGCCACGTCATTTTCTGTCATTGCAGTTGGATTTGTGTCTAATATTTGTCATATTCACTCAATTTCAAACACTCAAACGATATTCTCAGCACATTAAATGATTTTTTAATCGACTTGACTGGAAACACTGAAAAATATCTTGCTAAAACATTCTAATTTCAGACCTTTAGTAAAAATTGCTTCTGTGTAATTTCTTTACATACTTTCACTCAAAGAAAGTACCCCAATAAAATGATTAAATATTTTTTAAATGAAGTAAGTTTATCTCGAAGTTATTTTTACTTTCGCTGAATTGCAATTATTACACCACTTGCTAATACATTATTTGCAGAGCAAAATAGACCCAAATAATTTTCCATCCGTCAAACTTTGAAATGGGCCATGGTTTTAAATAAATTTAACTACTCGATAAAAAATAACTGCTCGACTGTCAAAGTTCAACTAAAAGTTCAAATAATTCGCAGGCTGCTCCATACTCTTAGAATGGAGTAAGAAAATAAATTGTAATCGTAAAAAAGCTAGCAATCTCACGAGTAGCCAGTTTGACGTATATAGAAAATACGAGTCACGAAGCTAACAACAAATAATCATTTTATTGAAACGCTGAACTGTTTTGCCTTTCTCATATGGAAAGGTTATACAATCACTTGAAAATCGACTAGTAAAAATTGGCCAAGTGTCATATGCCATTCCACTCAGTTCGTCGAGCTGAGCAATCTATCTTTGTGTGTGTGTTTCTCGAAAATGACTTAATCGATGTTGACCAACTTAGATTCAAATGAAAGGTTCTGCACGGAATTCTTGAATTTCATCCGGATCAGACTTTCGGTTACGGAATGATAGGGCAAAGCGTGTTAAAAATTGTGTACCGTCACTTGAAGAGTCGAAACGAAAAAAGTAAAAAGTTTTCTAAATTGGTCTCAAAAGTATTCCCGGTTTTCGAATAACGACGGCAGATAATAGTCATACACTCAAAAAAAGATCTCACTTATTTTTACACTTTGTCCGGTATTACTAATCTTAGGTTCAAATGAATGATCTTATGCTCCTACCAAAAATTAAGCATATTTTCGGTTGCAATTAAAATCATGTTAGTTGATGGCCATACGAACCAACTTCGATTATACGTTCTCGGGTTCTAGTGCCCGAAATACTTACAATAATGGAACTCACTACGTTTTCTCATCCATGTCAGAGAACTGTTCCATTCTGTAGGTTATACTAGTTATTGCACAAATAATCTCTTTCGTTTATTTTAAGAATCGGAGAGAAATGTTTTTAATAGTATACCACAGTATTATATATGAGAATATGATTGATGTGAGAAAAGGATCATTACACCACTATGTTGTATTAAAACAGGTTTTTGACTGTTTTATTCAGCGTGAACATATGGTAACAGTGTAAAGCTATGGTCGAGTTTTTTCGCCTATTCGCCACTAATGGCGCTACTTGTAATCGTGCACGGTCCCTATACAACAAACTTGAGAACTCGGTAGAAAATGTTGGATTATAGAAATGTAATTTTCTTTCGAGTATTTCACAAAGAAAATTGCCTTCAATAACTTAATTGATTTCAATTTTTTTTTCGCATTCGATGTAACTCTCCATCGCCTGTGCAGTTGCTCACAGTAGGCCTGCATTGTCACCCGTAGATACGGTTCTAGTGGTCAAAAGCAACAGCGAATGAATTATGCGTGAGATTGATTACCTTTACTGTGATTTGTCAGCTGAGTGCAATCAGTGTGTACGCGGGCTGAAGCCCGTAGCTCTCACCTCATGTGCCGGTACAATCAACGGTGACAACTTACTTAAGCAAGCAGCACGCGTACTCGCTTCAGGAATAATAATTTTTAATGACAAGATTTTTATTGGCCTCATCAGGCAATTTCTAACATCACTAGTTGGAGGCCCCACCGAGAACCGGATGGAACAGATGTTGGAGCTCTTTATACAGACATAACAACATGTTTGACAAATATCGGCGACTGGCAATGAAAACAATGATTCATAATTTTCCAATATCAGACGAATCGGTTCTGGCAGCCTCGTCCGTCAGCCAGTAGCCAGCTGCTGCTGCTGCTGCTAGTCGGAAAGGCACGTAAATCACTGCTGACTGCGCTTGGAAACGTTAGAGCCCCTAGAAAACGGATCCGGTAGAAAATCTAAGCAAACATAGAGAGAAGCACCCAAAGCTAACCCTTCTTCCGAGAAGCCATCATTCTCAGACGCCGCAAGCAAGACGACGTATTTTCAAAATATACCATCAAAGTATGTCAAAAGTTTACCATCACATCGCAACCTTAACCTGCGCAGAGCATAAAAAAGCAAAGCAGGCAGCAGGCGATGGTGTAATGACCTTTTCACAGAAAAAAAAGTATCAGATTTTGTCAACGAGGAATCAACAGTAGGAAAATATACATAATAAATCAATAAAAAATATTTTCCTTTCCCGCTGCGGTCAACGTGTACCGATTCTTTTTTTTTCCTTCCTCGCAGTTGCCGTTCAGTACCAGAATAACCGTCGCTACCGCATTGGACGGACAAGAATTAGTAATCATTTCGAGTGGAAAAGAAGACACCGCGACCGCTTGACTGCTGTACTGCTGGCCACTGGATCCGGGAAGAGGAACCGGCATTATAAATATTTTGATGTGGAAACGCTAAAACCTAAAAAATGCGATGACGAAATGTTTAGTCTATCTACAACCGGTTTTTGTTTTTGTTGGACGAACATCAGGAGGATGCTCTAGCGTTCGCTCATCTGCGGGACTGCCCGGGACCGGGTTTCAGAACCCCTTGGTAGCTATCGGGGGGAACGAGTTGCGCATCTCATTAACCGAATGATAAGCGATGCTGTTGCGATGGTAGCGAAATTGATCGGAAGCGGAGTCGAACTTTGGAACAGAAGAGGTTTTTTTTTCTCCATTAGTACGAAAACAAGGAACTGTAGCATTCCTTCTAAAAATTGGAACACGGCATTTGACTTTTCAGTGATTGGTTATGTATTTGACCCATAGAATTCGTTTTTTTTAAGCATAAATAAATGTTAAGTAAGGATTCCTCTTCATAGCAGTTCAAACCAGTTGTACAATTTAGCGATTCAAATTGAAGCTATGGTGGCACCATTCGGGCCATTAAACGTTGCTTAGTGGATGAAGTGCCAATAAAACCGACTGCAGTAACGGATTGAATCCCGCAAAAACAGTAAAAACAGTAGAAACAGTAAAAACCGTAAAAACATGACAAATAGTGTAACAATAGAACAGGGAAAAACTTCAAGAAACTGTTGTTCAATTTTTTGGTAATTTTTCACTACTGAGCTCACGCAGCCCACCTGGGTTCGATTCCCAACCCCGCACATAGGGTCAGAAGCTTTTTCTGGCCCGAAGAGGAGAATGACCTCAAGGTTAAAACCTCTATAATCGAAACAAAAAAAAACTACTGAGCAATTCCAGGAATGAGTAGACGAAAAAGTGACAAAATCAGAATCGACCTTCTCTGATTTGGATGAAACTTTGCACATGGCTTCAGTATGGCAAACCATAAGTTTTGAACCGATTGAGAGGTCAATCCGACTCACGACTTATTTTTAAAAAGGGCGTATGTATTTTTGCATTTCACAAAAATTGTCTTTTTCAAATCGTTGTAACTCGGAAACCGTTAATTGTACAAGAATGGCGTTCAGGAAGAAGTTGTAGGGAATCGATTTGGCACTATAAAAAAATAATTACAAAATAATCCGAAAAAGTTAAATGAAAAAAAGCATGGTTTGAATTTTTTTTTTTTGATGATTTTTATTTTAAAACCTACAGATTGATGGCTATTCAATCCGTGCCTTTTGAAAAATGAAGAAGTTATAGCTAAAACAATTTACAGATATATTCGAAATTTGAAGTTCTCGTTGAAAGATACTCATTTAAACCAGGTGTTCGCAAACTATTTTGAGTCATGGACCCCTTTACTAAAGTTAACTTAGACCTCAGACCCCCATTAGCAAATTCCTTTGAAAATTCAATTTCTTGCTGTTTTAATATTGATGTAAAATACTTATAAATTTCTGTGGATGGTCAAATAAACACAACTTTTTAGCTTGAATATTTTAAATAACAACTTATATCACGCAATAGGGAGTCGATTTCTAGATCTCGTCGACCACCATGAATCGGCCAGTATTAGTCGAAACTTGTTTTCGTTCGGCACGTCAGGAAAGACTTAGCACTTCGGTGCTTATTACAAGTGTGTTGCAAATAGCAATAACTTTACGTCTGCTTAGCGGTTCAAATTGAACTGTTTAAGTTCGCAGTAAGCAGTTCAATTTGAACTGCTCTGCACTGACGAGTCTAAGACGAAACGTAAAGATAGCACCATAATAAGTTTTCATTTACGTCGACCCCCGCAAAAAGGATATCGACCACTTTGGGAACCCCTGCTCTAAAGTATAAGGTTAAGCCACACATGTTTTTGTTCCCCTAAATTGTGGATCCGGACCACTGTTCAATCCTATATAACTCGGAAATTTTAAAATTTCCGATCTTCTACCGATTTTTTGAGGTTTTACGGCAAACCTAAAACAAAATCAGAGCTTTAGTAGTTATCAATTGAGTTTGGGTTGTGCATAAAAATTATTTAGATCTTTTGTGCAATACCAACATTTTATTATTTTTAGAGTTTGGGTATATTTACCAGAATTTTTAAGATTGTCAGTAAAATCCAAGTTGCAGCTTTTAGGAAATTTTGTTCATAATAAATTTCCAACTGAAATAATAAAAAAATATATGCCTTTTAAATTTAAAAATTGATAGTGCAAGAATGATAGTTTGGCGATAATTGTAGCTGGTAACACTAGCAATGGAATGATGTGTAAAAATATATAGATCATCAAATTTTGAAGATCGGTTGACTAACAATAAAGTAATGACTCGGTAAAGTTGAAGTTCTTAATATCCTATTCGCGATGCAGGTGCCGCATGAATGCAGATACGGCATATTTCGAGCTTGAAAAATAACTTGGAACGGGAAAAATCAGATTTTCGTTAGTTTCTCCTAAGCGATCGTCAATAATGACATACTTTAAATAATCTACAAACTTCACAAAATTCGAGGGTGTAAAATTTATCGAAACTGAGCTAAGATAGCTCAAAGTTACCGTTCCAACTTTTTTTGAGGCTTGGTGCTCCGCGTAATTTTTTCAGGCTTGGTATTAGGAGAGTTAATTGACAAAACAATTTCCCCGGTTAGGAGCTAGCTACGGGTTCGTGTTCCGTCTCTGCGATAATATTTTCGCGATTTTCATTAAATAGTTGCATTCTCATGTCATTTTTCAATATGCTTTCCCCGTTAGAACTGATCAAATTTTTAAAGAAACCTTGACTAACCTGGATAATCAACCTTGTAAGTACGATCCTTCCAGGAAAATGTTTTCGGAAACTTTCTGATGATGTTCATGGCATTTCCGTTTACCATCTTACTCAGACGACCTTCGGTTGTGTCGAATTCTCCCAGCATTGAAAAATCCAATTGTAAGGTACCTTAAAACGTTTTCATAACACCCAACCATTGGTCATCATCCAGTCACACCACCGATCCAAGTCCAACAACATGTACTTGCCTCTCCCAATCGGGTTCCTGCCTACAATTAACATTCCACGAATTGAATTCCAATCCACCGTCCAGCATCAGAAATGCCCATTCATCACGGGATGACGCGTTCAAAAACGCCTAAATTCGGCACATAAGCAGCGACGCCAATCTTCCGTAATGTTGGCCAAACTTTCAACCGAACTTCCTACTTCTGCATCAGCTCAGTCCGGCCGCGGGAACACCAAGCCAGCCGATCATAGTAGGCTTGGCGAGGATGACCAGCAAATATTTTGCCATCATAGCACTTTACCTCTTTTCTCTAGTCGCTTTTTATAGGAGTATGAACGCATCCCTCGAATGCAGAGAAAAAAATGCGTTAAAGTTGCGTACGAGTGTTGCGTAACACATGCGTATTACTAAAAGCGTGGAGAGTTTGATTTTTTATTTTGTTTGGCCAAGACGAAGCCACTTCACTCGAGACTTGCTGGGAGCTATTGGGTAATATGATTGGAAGATTGACTAACTGACAGGTAGTACTAGAATCGAAAAATTTATTATTGAAATTTTATCAGGTTTCAATAATTTTTAGGATAAGGAAAATTTGTTTCCTCCCTGAAATTTCCTCTCAAAAAAGGTAAAACGTATCAAAAATAACAAATGAACAATACAAGCTCTCTTGGAAAAATAGAAAACAACTACAAAATTTCGTTTTATTCCACATCTTGATTGCTCCATTGTTATTTTGCTTGATGAAAAACCTAATTCTAAAGTTCTGAATTTAAACACGCGGTTTGACATCAGTCATAATGGGAATAATTTTTACGAAATCGTTTGTTGAAATCAGTTTTCATTCTGTTTCCAGTGCTATTGAACTGAAAACCGAATTAGTTTTACACCAGATTCCTATACCTGGTTTTTCTAATTACCATCAGTAAGAACCTAACTCAGTCTAATCACGATCTTTGGTTCGAACTACTGTATCTAAAAATGTCAGCACCTTTCCCATTGACATTAGTTTATTAGATTTTGGGCAATGGTAAGGCCAACTGGTTTCGATAATACCAAGTACTCTCACTTCAAATACAATATTTCAGTGTTTTGCCTTAATAATGGACTAATATTTCTCGGACGCAGTACCGACATATTTGGAGATTTGTCACCTGAGCCAATTTGACCAACCCAATTGTTGTTATGCCAGTCTGATGTGAGTCGGACAAAATGGCCCCAAACACTGGCGTCTGGTCTCTGAATGGCCGATAGAATGTACCCTTTGGTGGCGTTAGAGCTTCAACGAAAGATACTTTGTGCCAATAGGATCGTGGCGTCTAGTCATGCAATGGCTTTTTCGCTGACGAAGTCTTTAGATTTTAGATTTGCTTTGGTACTAAATGTGATGAAAAGTTCCACATTCTTGTAATGCTTGCCAGACAAGAAATTTCTTTTACGAATTTGAACAGTTGCGTCTCTAAGACAGTCTCAAAAATGACCAACATCGTTTCAAGACGTAGAAAATTTGTCTTTATTTCCGACATTGGTAATGTTTCACTGATTTTATTTGTTTCAACAGTTTTTCTGTGAAAAGTTTTCACAACTTTCTCTATTTTTAGTTGCTTTTCATTATTTTTTCTGTTTATATTGCTTTCAAGGTTTCTACTGTTTCCCACTGTTTTTCACTGTTTTTACCAGTTTCTCATTGTTTTCATTGTTTTTCACAGTTTTCACTGTTCTCTCTGCTTTCACGGTTTTTAATTTCGGCGAACGACCGCAACAAGGGTAAAGTCGGGTATAAAGACTGTCCCAAAAAGTATGGACGCACTTTGATTTCGCTGTAATTAATTCACAAGTGTGAGATATGCAAATTTTATTCGATACACTGATAATATTACTACAACAACAGAATATTTTTCTCAACATTTCCTACTTAGCCATTGTAGACTAGCTGGAGCACCTTCTTGCGAACGTACCTCACTAGATTCCGTACTGACTTCTTGGTGACAAGTTTTGACACTTTTTTTCCAATCTTTTTCGAACTGTTGAATGGTTTCGGCTGCCGGCTGTTTCCTAAGATGTGCCTTCGTTAATGCCCAAAATTCCTCCATTGGTCGAAGTTGTGGGCAATTTGGTGGATTCTGGTCTTTTGGGACGAAAGTGACATTTTTGGTAGTATACCATTCTACCGTTGATTTCGAGTAGTGGCAAGAAGTAAGATCTGGCCAGAAGACAACAGGATCCTTGTGGCTTCGAATCATGGGTAGAAGTCGTTTTTGTAAACATTCCTTGATGTATATTTCGCTGTTCATTGAAGCAGTGGTGATGAAGGGTTTCGAAATCTTACCGCAAATTGCTTGCCAGACCATAGCTTGCTTACCAAAGTTTTTTTTTTAAGTTTTTACACTGTATTTTTCCAGTTTCTCATTGATTCGCACAGTTAATCTCTGTTTTCGGTGTTTTTTACTGTTTATCTCTTTTTACACTGTTGTTCGGTTTCTCACTGGTTTTCACTGTTTTTTTTTTATTTTCATTATTTTGTAGTTTTCTTTAACAATTTTCACTGTTTTTCGTAATTTTGTCGTGAATACGACTTACTTACTATGGGTTGCCTTTTCAAAATTTACCCTCTGAGAGAGTGATAAGTTTTTGATCGTGAATATCTCTTGTTGTATCTAACGAATCAACATAATTTTTGCTACACACCATCGGAGATATGATCACAATTTTATGATAAAATTTTCAGTTTTGTGACATAATCTCAAATAATTCAAAATTAAACTTTTCTGAAATGTTTGGTATAAACAAGTATCAAAGAGAAAAAAAGGCGCGTTTGCCTTTCTCGTATTTTTAAAGCTCATAGCTCAGTGATCTGTGAAAGGATTTATATAATCTAACTACCAATAGAATCGAAATTTTTCAACTTAAACGTGTATAGCAGCAGTATTGAAGTATTTCAATAGTACACTTTTGAAAAACCAATCTCATTTGACCCATGTCAACACCAGCCAATCAGAACGTGTTCTGAGGAAGAGAACAAAATTAGAACAGCAGCAGTACAACAAATCGTTAGAGAAAAATGTTCCGAAAAGTGGTGAATATCGTAGTGAGTTCCTCAATTTGGTCCTTCTGAATGCTAGAAACGAATCCCTACAGCATATTGATAGTTTCTTTCAATGAAATGTAAATCCGAAATGAAATAATCGACATTAAAATTCTGTATGCGGCTATTTTTATTGCCGTTAGGACCGCCCATTAGTGAAAAAGCTACAAACGAAATCACGTAAAAAGAAACCTCTTAACAAAAATTGGATCAGTTTGGATTCTATCGCCACTGCGAGCAGATGTATTTTGTGTCGTTTGCAAAGCTAGTTTCGCTTCCGACAAGAACGATTACGTCACAGCTGCCAGTCATTTGTATTGGTGAAAAAGCAACGGAGGAGAGGATTACACAAAATCAGCCGTTCTAATGGCTCTAAAAGTTTTCTAAAGAACTATTAGGTTTTCTTGCTCGAAAATCGAAGGGAAATATCCTTAGTTTAGTGCAAATCTAGAACTGTTTGATTTGATTTTTGCACTTTTCGCTGTCTGAAATTCACAGTAATCTAGATCAAGTGAAGCCTTCTTTGTTTTTGCGAAAAATGTGGAAAAGGGGAATACTTCATACAATTGATCAACTAATTGATATTCGGAACTGTTAAGGAACATGTCAGTTGTTTTCGTATTCACGACATCCTGTTATGTCTCTGACATTACCCACCCGCCTTTTTAACTGGTTTTCGCTATTTTGCAGTTATTTACTTTTTTCATTGTTTTTCGTTGCTTTCACTGATTTTCGCAATTTTTTACAAATTTTCACTGTTTTGAACTGGTTTTCACAATTTTTCGCTTTTTTCACTTTTTCACTATTTGTCACCGTTTTTCACAGTTTTGAACTGTTTCTCACAATTTTTAGGTGTTTTTCAATTTTACTCAGAAAACCATGTTTTACTGTTTATAAATGTTTTTCATTTTTCTTCAGAATTTTTCACTAACTTTACTGTTTCTCAAGGTATTTCACATTATATTTCCTCTTCACTATTTTACAATACCGTTTTTCACAGTTTTCTTTGTTTTCACAGTTTCTCACAGTTTTGGATTTCAAGTTTTTAACTGGTTCAGCTTTTTACCTTTTTCACTGCTTCCACTGTTTTTGACAATTTTTTACTATTCTTAACAATTTTTCACTGCTTTTTGTCATTTTTACTGGCTGTAAAAAAATTGAAATTCTTTGAGAAACAGTGAAAGTAGAGCAATTCCAGAAATGCTTAGCAGATCATCAGACTCGACCATCTCCGATTTCGATGAAACTTTGCACATGGCTTCAGTATGGCAAACCATAAGTTTTGAACCGATCGAGAGGTCAATCCGACTCACGACTTATTTTTGAAAAGGGCGCATGTATTTTTGCATTTCACAAAAATTGTCTTTTTCAAATCGTTGTAACTCGGAAACCGTTAATTGTACAAAAATGGCATTCAGGAAGAAGTTGTAGGGAATCGATTGGGCACTCTAACAAAATGCGTATCACTCATACAATTTTCAAAAAATTAAAACCTTAAATATAATTAAGAATTATTCATGTACATGTAATAATTTTAGATATAGTAAGCAAATAAACAATTCATGGAAATATAAAAAATGGTGCTATAATTAAACATCCAAGTATCTCCAGAACAGCTACTTTCAGAAGAAAGGATATCATGAACAAATTTATTGCCTTTAACCTGTAGTATAATATTCTACTGTTTCAATCAGGGGTTCCCAAAGTGGTCGATATGTAGACCCCTTGGGGTCGATATCCTTTTTGCGGGGGTCGACGTAAATGAAAACTTATTATGGGGGTCGACGAGGTCTAGAAATCGACCCCCTATTGCGTGATATAAGTTGTTATTTGAAATATTCAAGCTAAAAAGTTGTGTTTATTTGACCATCCGCAGAAATTTATAAGTATTTTACATCAATATTAAAGAAGTAAAAAATTGAATTATCAATTTGCTAATGGGGGTCCATGACCCAAAATAGTTTGGGAACACCTGCTTTAGAGCTATAATATCTTTAAAGCAAATGATCAATGAAAGATAAGCCATATTTTGATGTACATGGTATTAGGGTGGCTCTTATTATCAAGGTGATCCAAAACTTATTATCCGGATGTGCTGAGATAGAGGACTGCATCCTTCGGAAAAAGTTGTAGATAAACTTATATCGAGCAGCTTTGCTGAAGACACCATTGTGGTATCTTTAACGGTTTTAGTGTTATAGATATTTTTAAAGAGCAACTTAGGGTGTTCCTAAAAAAATCAGATTTGTTCACCGTAGCATTTTTATTTTTCACTTTTCGTATCAGGTATTTCTGAACATTGATTAAACCATTTTTTTATGACTGTCGCATTCAGGTAGCGTTTTCTGAATCGAAGTTATGAGCAAAACTAGTTCAAAAATGGGTTATTTTTAAACTGCTGTATCTAATATTGCAGCAAACGAAAATAATTATTATATTTTTACGTTCTATTCCTTATTGTATAAAGCCATGGAAATTATTTAAAATTTATGTATGGTCACAAAACTTATTTTATTAGAAAAATTCAAATTCCACGTCTCTATGAAATAGATGAAATCAACACGGATGGCAATTTTTAAATTTTGAAATTTCCGATCTTCTATCGATTTTTTTGGGATTCTACGGAAAACCTAAAACAAAATCAGAATTTTATAAATTTGTCGTTTGGTTTGTGCATAAAAATTGTTTAAATCTTCTGTTCAATACAAAAATATAATTATTTTTAGAGTTTAGGTATACTTACCAAAATTTTTAAGATTGTCAGTGAAATCCAAGTTTCAGTTTTTTTTTTGTAAATTTTGTTCATAATAAATAATACAGTCTTGTGATGATTATGGTTTCTGAAATCGGAAATGTTTAAGCACTTCTGATTCTCTATAATAAATTTCAAACGGATGAATGGTTGCTTGATCATTGCTCCAAAAGTGGCTTTGAACAGCATCCTGCAGCACAAATGAGAAATTTTCTGAAAAATCACAAATAATTACAATTTCTCCTGTCTTTAAATTGGATTTAGCTTTTTTAAGAAAATCAGATTGCAGATTGCAATAAAATCATGAGTTACAAGTTTTTCTAATTTTTTGCAAAAATATGGTGCAAATTCTTCTACTGGTTTGACAAATTTCTCTAGATCACATCTGTCAGTAGAAACCCATTGTTCAAATCTTATCTCAGTCAAATCACGTTTCTTGAAATTGTCTAAAACGCTTGTGTTCTTGTGTCGCTGGACAACTTTTGCATTCACGGAGGTAGCAGGATCTTTTTGATGAGTCACATAATAGCTTTTTTAAATTATAATTCTTATCATCATACTTGAAATATTTTTCAACAGCATGAATCGGTAATGAAACATTCTCATGGATTGTGCAAACACATATGTTATGTAAACCAGAACTTCCAAGCAACTTGCAGTGTTTTGGTCTTAATGCTTCAAATGTACTAAATCCAATATTTCGATCTGGAAATTCCTCCTTATAACCCAAATAAATTTCTTGCAATGATGAAACAAGCAATCGTTTTTGTTTGCGTTCACACTTACCATTCATTTTGACTGTGACGCAATCTCTTGATCCCGGCATTACTCTGCTGACGTCATCGCTGTTGAAATATTGAAGCACCTCGTTTTCTATCGTTTCGTTCCTGCTGCATCCCGTTTGTTCCTTAGCTTTTTTTTTCGTCCGTTGATTCTTTGCTCCGACACAATTCATCGTATTTGTTCGCCTTGAATTGGGTGGCTATTTTCTCCTTTGACCACGAGTTTGGCAAGACTGACAACAAACGCACTTTTTCATTCCTAGTGCAATCAGGCTTAGCAAACTGCTCTATCATTTTAGTAATCACTTCATTCAACTCTGCTGCTTTTGTTTTGAGTAATTCTGGATCTTCTTCTTCCGCCGGGAACCCGAATATTTGCTTTTTTATACCTTTTGAAATATCCATTTTTTTTTTTTTTTTTAAATAACTATTTATTGGAATATGAGTTAAAATTAAATTATTAAGATTTAAATTGGGTGTTCAGCCACAAGTGGTGACTTTTCAGCCCTGTTATATATATATATGATTTGGTTATTACCATGAAGACATCATTTGCTTCCGCAATTCTGAGATTTTTGTGTAGGGAAAATTCTAAACCTACTTGTATTGTGTAATGGGGAAAAGGAACTTATATACTAACTTACTAACTAATACAGAGAGCGAATCGATTCAATTGAAGATTGCATCGATTTTTGTCGGAATTTGCTTATAATATTATGTGACATTACATCTAATGGTTCTATATTTGTGAGTCTGTGTAACTCATTTGTACTAAACCAGGGAGGACGCTTCAAAATCATTTTCAGAATTTTATTCTGAATCCTTTGAAGCGTTTTCTTCCTGGTGGAACAACAGCTTGACCAAATTGGTACCGCATAAAGCATGGCTGGTCTGAAAATTTGTTTATAAATTAACAATTTGTTTTTTAGACAGAGCTTAGAATTTCTGTTTATAAGAGGATATAAACATTTAATATATTTATTACACTTTGCCTGGATTCCTTCAATGTGATCCTTGAAAGTGAGTTTTTTGTCATACGTTAAACCTAAGTATTTAGCTTGATCAGACCATGTCAATTCCAAGCCATTCAATTTGAGAATGTGATTATTGTTTGGTTTAAGAAAAGAAGCTCTTGGCTTGTGAGGAAAGATAATTAATTGCGTTTTTGCTGCATTTGGTTTACTTTTCCATTTTGACAGATAATCACTGAAAATATTTAAACTTCTTTGTAGGCGACTGCAGATCACTCTTAGATTTCTACCTGTGGCTAACAGACTTGTGTCGTCACAGAATAGCGATTTCTGACAACCAACGGGTAGATTTGGAAGATCAGAAGTGAAAATATTATACAAGATTGGAGCTACACTCGAACCCTGCGGAACACCGGCTCGTACGGGTAGCAATTCAGATTTACAATTCTGATAGCTAACCTGAAGAGTACGATCAGTTAAATAATTTTGAATCATTTTGATCAAATAAATAGGAAACTGGAAATCAGACATTTTTGCTATTAAACCTTTGTGCCAAACACTGTCGAATGCTTTTTCTATGTCTAGAAGAGCAACTCCAGTGGATAACCCAGAAGATTTATTTGATTTTATCATGTTCGTTACTCTGACAAGTTGATGAGTAGTTGAATGTTCATGACGAAATCCAAACTGCTCTGGTAAAAAAATTGAATTCTCATTTATATGAGTCATCATTCTTAACAAGATAATTTTTTCAAAAAGTTTACTGATAGAAGAAAGTAAGCTAATTGGGCGATAACTTGATGTTTCTGCTGGGTTTTTATCAGGTTTTAGGATAGGAATTACTTTAGCGTTTTTCCATCTTTTTGGGAAGTAAGCTAATGAAAAACACTTGTTGAAAATTTTAACCAGGAGTCTCAAGGCAACATCGGGAAGATTTTTAATAAGAATATTAAAAATTCCATCATTACCAGGAGCCTTCATGTTTTTAAGTTTTCTAATAATTGATTTAATTTCATCAAAATTCGTCTCAATAATGTCATCGTGTGATAACACTTGGGTTGAAATATGATAATATTTCAGTGAGACTTCATTTTCAATAGGACTCACAACGTTCAAATTAAAATTGTGGACACTCTCGAACTGCTGAGCAAGTTTTTGAGCTTTTTCGCCATTTGAAAGAAGTAGTTGATTTCCTTCCTTGAGAGCAGGAATAGGTTTCTGTGGTTTCTTAAGAACCTTAGAAAGTTTCCAGAAAGGTTTAGAATATGGTTTAATTTGTTCAACTTCTTTAGCGAAATTTTCATTTCGCAAAAGAGTAAATCTATGTTTAATTTCTTTTTGTAAATCCTTAACTATGTTTTTCATAGCAGGATCACGAGAACGTTGATATTGTCGTCGACGAACATTCTTCAACCGAATGAGCAGTTGAAGATTGTCATCGATGATAGGAGAATTTAATTTAGTTTGAGCTTTGGGAACTGAAAGATTTCTAGCTTCGATAATATAATGATTCAAATTATCAATTGCTGTGTCGATATCCGCAGAATTTTCTAAAATAGTTTCATGATCCACATGATTTTCAATGTGAGATCTGTAATCCAACCAATTTGCTCTATGATAGTTGAAAATAGAACTAATTGGATTAATTATAGCTTCGTTGGAAAGTCTGAATGTTACAGGAAGATGATCTGAGTCAAAGTCAGCATGAGTAATCGGTTCACTACTAATGTGACTTTGATCTGTTAGAACCAGATCAATTGTAGACGGGTTTTTCACGGAAGAGAAACAAGTAGGATTACTGGGATGAAGAACTGTAAAGTAACCAGCTGAGAGTTGATTATGAAGTATTTTACCATTACTGTTATTTTGCCTACAATTCCACTGGACATGCTTAG
This sequence comes from Malaya genurostris, assembly GCF_030247185.1. Taxonomy (NCBI): domain Eukaryota; kingdom Metazoa; phylum Arthropoda; class Insecta; order Diptera; family Culicidae; genus Malaya; species Malaya genurostris. The sequence goes on along the minus strand of NC_080571.1, from coordinate 340,115,105 downwards.
CATTTAAGTCCCCTATTACGAAAAATTTCGATCGATATCTTGCAAGTTTTTGCAAATCGCCTTTAAAGAAATTTAATTGTTCGCCGGTGCATTGGAATGGCAAATATGCTCCAGCGATGAAATAAATTCCATGAATGGTTTCAACTTCGATTCCCAAGCTTTCAATAACTTTAGTATTGAAAGAAGGTAAAATTCGATGTTTAATTTGCCGTTGGACAAAAATGGCAACTCCACCACCAATTCCAGTAAACCTGTCAAATCGATGAACCACATAATGTGGATTACTTTTCAATTTTACATTTGGTTTAAGAAAAGTTTCTGTCACAATGGCAATATGAATTTTGTGAACTTTGAGAAAATTATAAAATTCATCTTCACTCGATTTCAAAGATCGAGCATTCCAATTTAAAATATTCAAATAATTATTTAACATCACTGTTAAATTTTAAATTCATTATAATATTATTTGCAAATTTCCATCCGATTTGAAATGCTTCAAAAAGTGATGAAGTCGAATTCATTTGGATGATCATTTGAAAAAGTTGATCTTGTAGGTAGATCATTTTATTTTCAGTTATATCGCCTAAATCGACTTCATTTAAAGAAGCGAATGGCATTGAAGGAATATTTGTAGGTAGACTGCCATTAGAAGAAGATGATTTGGCCGGTCTACCTATTAATAAATTGTTTTCGTTAGAAGAAGAACTGCAAGGCGGTCCTGTGTTTTGATTATTTACATTAGAAGAAATAGGAGATAGATTTCTACCTAATATACCAGCATAACTGACATTAGAAGAAGATGATGACGAGGTCGATCTACCTGTCAATAAATTGTTTTCGTTAGAAGACGAATTGGCAGGTGCCTTAGAAGAATTTTCAGGTATGTTCTGTAAATTTAAGGTCGTTGATTTGACTTGTTGTCTAAGCGAACGAGCGTTTAAAATTTTTTCCCTGACAGGACATTTCAAATAATTGGATTTATGATTTCCATTGCAATTTGAACATGAAAATTTATCAGTGGTTTCATTCATTGGACAAGCGTCTTTCGAATGCGATTTACCACAATTCAAACACCGTATATCCATATGACAATTTTTGGTTCCATGACCGAAGCCTTGGCAACGACGACATTGCGTTAAGTTTGCAATACGATTATGCCGTTTATAATGTTCCCAATGAATTTTAATGTGGGAAATGAAACGTACTTTTTCTAAAGTTTTCAAATTGTTTACATCACTTCGATTGAAGTGTATTAGGTAAAGTTCATGGGAAATTCCAGAGCGTGGTTTAGAATAGAGATGGTCGGGTATAGAAATTCTTATACCCGAACCCGACCCGTACCCGAGTGATCAGCAAAAAAATTTACCCGTACCCGACCCGTACCCGATTAAAAATTAAAAAAATTACCCGTACCCGACCCGTACCCGATCAATAATAAAAAAAAATTACCCGTACCCGACCCGTACCCGAAAAAAAATAAAAAATTTTACCCGTGCCCGACCCGTACCCGATTAAAAATTACCTGTACCCGTACCCGACCCGAATGAGTAGTAAAAATTTTACCAAAATTCAGTACTAAAAACTCACGTAAAATAGTTCCAAATAGTTGAAAAATCACGTAAAATAGTTCCAAATGTCAAATTGAATATTATACGTGACGAAAATGAATGTTATGCGAACATCCCCTAAAATGAATAGTGTGTTATCAGTTCGTTTACATGAATTGACCAAAGAATCAAACAATGTACGTGTATTCCCGGTGTGAAAAATTCAATTTTGAAAATGGTGAACAGTGAGTCCTTCAAGTGTAAGTAGTTTGAACATTCGTAGGAAATTTTTTTGGTTACAATTTTTTACTACAAAGCAAAATGAATTATGATTTTGATTTAAATTAATTTGTCAACTATGCCCACCCACGATGTTATCGGTAGCTGGTGGTTTTTACAGCCATTGAACCGGTGGAACCCTCAACGAGTGAACACTGTGAAAATTTGAGTATTTCGCGAGAAAAGATTTTCACCCTTACTTTTGCGATTCCACGTTGTCACGCATCGAGATTTTCACTTGTTGTCCAGTGAAAAGAAACGAAAATTAACTAGCAATATAGCCCAACTTGCTGTGCCATCAATCGGTGTCATTTCAAGTGAGGTGACACCACCCAAAAGTGCAGAATAAGAAGAACTTCTATGCAGATTTTCTGAATTAAATGTTCATGTTTTTATGGTAAGAATCCTAGTGATTTTTATGAAAATTTTGAAAATCTCCAACCAATATTTAAAATAACAGTTTTCTGGTATCTGAATATGATATGAGTACTACACTACATTTTATATACTATCCATCCTTGCATATCAGTCCCATATGGGAAATCGGCATGTTGAGAAAAAGACGATCAAAAGTTTATTTCCGAATTTTTTATATATTGTGCTCCCTAATGCTGGTCCCGGGTTGGCGGTTCAATGCATAGGACGCTGGTCTTACAAGCCAGCTGTCGTATGTTCGAGCCCCGACCTGGAAGGATGCTTAGTGTCAGTAGGATCCATAGTACTAGCCATGCAATGATTCTGTACACTAAGAATCGGCTGCGAAGTCTGTTGAAACAGAAAGGCCAAATTCCACGAAAGGAATGTAATGCCAAGACTTTGCTTTGCTCCCTAATGCTAAATCTTGGTATTATTACATGAAATATCGGTAATACTCCTTTGCTGTTCCAATATTGCAACAAATGAAATTATTGGACTTTTGCACTGAATGGGACTGATATGCGGGTACTTTAGCATATGGGACACAGAAATGAGTTGATATTTTTTTATATTTTAATGAGCAAACCCTCAACTTTCATTGCAATTTCTGAGAGTATATTGAGGAAAGACTCCATTCCTCAAGCTAACTCAAAATTGGCGAAAATCGATATGAGACTGATATGCGAGTATGGGCAGTCTATGAATCAAATAATTTTTACTGGATTGTGCATTAAACAGCTTTAAAATAGCAGTCCATTAAAACCTACGTGAAAAGTAGATTCCGACCGCAACATCATAGAGCTAAGGCAGTGTGTCTTATTATATATGTTATAAACAAAGTAGGGCGGGAAATAACAGTTCGGCTGAAAAGTTCGTATCGTTTAATAGAAACACACATTTTTTTGCCAAAATTCGTTTTTATTATTCAACATAATTGCCATCAGAGGCGATACAGCGATTATAGCGATCTTCCAACTTTTCGATACCATTTTTGTAGTACGATTTGTCCTTTGCCTCAAAATAGGCCTCAGTTTCAGCGATTACCTCTTCATTGCTTCTAAATTTTTTACCAGCGAGCATTCTCTCGAGGTCTGAGAACAGGAAAAAGTCACTGGGGGTCAAATCTGGAGAATACGGTGGATGAGGGAGCAATTCGAATCCCAATTCGTTCAATTTCAGCATGGTTTTCATCGACTTGTGACACGGTGCATTGTCTTGATGGAACAAAACTTTTTTCTTCTTCAAATGAGGCCGTTTCTTTTAAAATTTCGTCCTCCAAACGCTCTAATAACGCTATATAATAGTCACTGTTGATGGTTTTTCCCTTTTCAAGGTAGTCGATGAAAATTATACCATGCGAATCCCAAAATACAGACGCCATAACCTTACTGGCCGATTGTTGAGTCTTTCCACGCTTTGGGTTCGGTTCATCGCGTGCAGTCCACTCAGCTGACTGTCGATTGGACTCCGGAGTGAAGTGATGGAGCCATGTTTCGTCCATTGTTATATATCGACGAAAAAAATCGGTTTTATTTCGATATAACAACTCCAAACTCTGCTCAGAATCATCAATTCGTTGTTGTTTTTGATCGATTGTGAGCTCACGCAGCACCCATTTTGCACAAAGCTTTCTCATATCCAAATATTCGTGAATAATATGTCCAACACGTTCCTTTGATATCTTTAGGGTGTCAGCTATCTCGATCAACTTCACTTTACGGTCATTGAAAATCATTTTGTGGATTTTTTTTCACGTTTTCATCGGTAACAGCCTCTTTTGGACGTCCACTGCGCTCATCGTCTTCGGTGCTCATATGACCAGTCGAAATTTTGCAAACCACTTACGAATTGTTGCTTCGCCCGGTGCAGAGTCTGGATAACACTCATCAAGCCATTTTTTGGTATCGGCGGCACTTTTTTTCATCAAAAAGTAGTGTTTCATCAACACACGAAATTCTTGTTTTCCATTTTTATCACAATAACAAAAGTAGCTTCACTCAAAATGCAATATCTCACAAACTAATAATCAGACAGCTGTCAAATTTATACACGTATCTTTTGAAGGTTGGTACTAACTGAAAATGGTATGGATTTATTTCTAGTGGCGCCCTCTCATAGAAACGATACGAACTTTTCAGCCGATCTGTTATTCACATAACTTTTCACGTAACTATGATTGATCTTTTTTTTAAATGAAGAAAAAAAAAGTTTTTTTCTGGAAAAAGATGCCAGTTGACAGGTCTGGTCCTAGGCGCGAATGTCAAAAGCCCTTGAATCAAATTGATTATTTTTCGGAAGAACTGTTTTGCAATGAAAAAATCTCGTCAACGTGTAAACGTATTTCTGTGAAGTACAAATGGTCGGGTAATCGATCTGAAAAAAAAATTTACCCGTACCCGACCCGTACCCGAGTGAGCCGTAAATTTTTTTACCCGTACCCGACCCGTACCCGAGTGAGCAGTAAAATTTTTTACCCGTACCCGACCCGTACCCGATTGAAAATAAAAATTTTTACCCGTACCCGACCAAAAACCCGTCGGGTACGGGTACGGGTCGGGTTTCGGGTAAAATACCCGATACCCGACCATCTCTAGTTTAGAAGTACCATTCGCTCTTTTTTTCATAAGTATTACTTGGGAAGGGGCAAAACCAAACAATTCTTTTAGTTCATTTTTAATTTCATCAATACTTTGATCATTTGATAATCCTTTCAAGACAGCCTTGAAGGGTCTGTCTGATTTTATATCATATGAATAAAATTTATGAAGTTTTTCGGACAAATATCGAATAAGACTTTCGTAATCTTCCAATCCATCCACCAAGACTCGACATTCTCCTCTTCGTCCGATTTGAAATGAGACTTTTACTTCCGGGAGAAAAGTAGAAAGCTCAGTACGGAATGCTTTGAAGTCGGAAATCATCACCGTCACTGGTGGCATAGATTGATGTTTCTTCCCAGAACGACAAGCGTCCATTTTGGGAATTTTTGAAGAATTTTCTTCTATGTCGCTACAATCGGATTCAGGAAGAATCTCGTAAATATTGTTAGACGGCATAGGATCAACGGAAGGGAAATCCGTCCGTTGTCTTTTATTTTTACATTCAGATTCTATAAGATCGTGAATGTTATTAGAAAAATGTTGAATAACGGATTGTGATTTATTCCGTATTGAATTATTTTTAGCCTTAGGCTTGTTGCCTTTCCGGTTGGAAGCAGGCATTTTTGAAATTAATGAAATTTTAAATTAAATTAACTAGGCTAAATTAGTCTTCGATTAGACTCCTAGCTAGCCTTAAAAAAGGCTGATTAATTTCTTAGTCACTCTAATATCACTCTTTGTATCACTTAGTCACTCTAATATCACTCTTTGTATCACTTAGTCACTTAGTTAGTGATTCAGGTAGCCTTGAAAAAGACTGAAGCCTTGAATCAATGAAACTCTAGGTAGCCAGAAAAAAAATTCCAGGAGCCAAGAGCTATACGCGTGCGGTGCGAACGACTGTTCAACACCGACGTTTTTGAAATATCCAAATATTTTTCTCGAGGATACTTAACATTCTTGATATCGGAGACACGTTGATTCCTGCGATGCCCTTGTTGAAGAGTTCAATGTTGTGTACGCTTGAATACTCCGCCGCGACTGATGCTTCAGAAGATGCTGAGTTGATTGAAGCTGCTTTCTCTAAATCGTATTGCGATGTGAATGGTTGTGGTTCCGTTGTTGACTGCCCTTCTATTTCCGACGTATGACTTTCCTTATAAGCCCGCCTACGACAGCGACCACAAATGCTTAACGTGGTATTCAAGTTAACCTTGCACTTTTAAGCTTCTAATTTTTCGAATTATGGTTTCTTTTAATTGGAAAAACCTCTTTGATTCTACATGTGTTGATTCATTTTGACGTAGTTACGTTAGTTCTACTGTTTAAATGATTATCTTTCAATGAAAACTTGAAATTTCGAATATATCTGTAAATTGTTTCAGCTGTAACTTCTTAATTTTTCAAAAGGCACGGATGAAGTAGCCATCAATCTGTAGGTTTTAATAAGAGCTTTAAAATAAAAATTATCAAAAACAAAATCGAAACCCAGATTTTTATTTATTTTTCGGATTATTTTGTAATTATTGAGAAAAAATCAAAAAATTTTGTCAGTGTATATGTTTTTAGAGTGTCCAATCGATTCCCTACAACTTCTTCCTGAACGTCATTTTTGTACGATTAACGGTTTCCGAGTTACAACGATTTGAAAAAGGCAATTTTTGTGAAATGCAAAAAAGGCAATCAGTCGTGAGTCGGATTGACCTCTCCATCGGTTCAAATCTTATGGTTTATCATACTGAAGCCATGTGCAAAGTTTCATCCAAATCGGAGAATGTCGAGTCTGATGATCTGCTAAGCATGTCTGGAATTGATCAGGAAATAAATTCGGAACCAAGCACTAAATTGAGACTGGTTCAAAATCCAATTGCCAAATTCAGGATCGGAGGATCGGAATCCAGGGGAAGAGTTCAGTTCATGAATTTAGTTCTAGAATTCTGAAACTAAACTCATTTTCAGAACTCAGACTTCAAATTTTATTCTAGAACTAAATTCTCAGCTTGAATTCCGCGACTAAATACTGTTTCCATAAATATTTCCAGAATCCAGGTTGCGAATTTTGAACCTGAATTCAGGAAATGAATTCTGAAACTGAACTTAGGAATTGAATTATTTTTCCGAAGTTAGGCTTCAAGTCTAGATTTAAAATTCTGTTCCAGAGCTCTGAAGTGCATTCTTGAATCCGAAAGAGCTCCGTTCAGTTGAACATCGGAATTTATACCTCAAAACCGTTCGAATGCTGAATTTTTTTAGATACAAAATAAACGAGTGAATAGGATTTAGACAAAATAGTTGATTCATTGCATTGACATATTCTAAACAGTTGTTATAAAATCATATTAATTTATTGTATGAAATATTAGTATCAAGTGTTTTCTTTACTATTTATTCAATATTCCGATATATGTTATCTCTGTTATTAACTTTGTAATATCAACGGATTTGCGCAATAGTTGATTTTTATCATTCAATCCACAATCCTGAAAGACAATCAATAACATGGAAGAAGAAAACATTCCAAATAAAACTTTTCTCCGAAGCTAGACGGAAAATGATAGGTTGAATGAAGAGATAATTTAGTAAAATAGAGTAATCGGAAGTGAAACATTAAAAACATCTGATAACTGAAAGGAAAAAGGAAGTCCTGCAATTGTCGCCTTTTACGACGTGGAAGCAGGAACTCAGTGGATCTATTCTTGGTTCATTTTTTTCCGCCGGATTCCACACGGCATCTAGGCTGGTACTGTCCAGAGAAAGATAATAGGTACTGTCAATCTCCTAGTGGACCCCAGCCCCTCGTTGAGGTGTTTTCTTTTGCGGATAGTACGAAAACTAATGATTTTCTCAGCAGATCTGAAAATTGCCCTTTTTTGCAAAATTTTCCCAGTGTCTGAATACAACTGTCGAAATAATTATGCTCGTGAACAGGATTAATTTTGACAACGGAGAAAATATCTTTTTACTTGTCGGACTTCACGGAAAAGTTTAAATTTTCCGCGAAATTACAATAAACAAATAGGATTGTTATCGCAGAAAACAATCGAACATAAAATCGATGATCGCTACCAGTCGACAGAAATCGTCCAAACACAAGATAAACACTACGCTGTGCGCTTAGCCGCGTTAGGTGCTTTGTAAGTTGATACCCCGAGACTCTTCTACTTTAGACTTTAGGTTTATTTACGTTAGCTGCTTCCAGTGGGAAACGGTTACGCAATTAGCTAAATATGCGATGCTGTAATTCGAGAGCAACGCCAAACTTCCGAGAATCGAAAGTGTGTGCGGCAGTGTTTATTTTGAGTTTGAACACAGTTTAGTGGGTATGACGATGATAATATGCTAAAATTTATCGACATTAATACCTATTGCAAAAAAAAAACAATATGAGCCGTGTCCAGCCCGTGGGGGGTCCGCCAGAACAAGCGTGAGAAAAATTTTCAAATTTAGCCGGGTATTTGCAGTTGGAAAATTCTCCAACCAAATAACGTGTCCATCACCATCGTTCGGTACCGAACAAGAAGATCAAAAACCAGGGGAGCTGTCGGTTTATTCACGAAGTAACTCGATACTGTTCTGCTAGAACTGCAACATGTTTTCACTATCGCTGGCTGACGGAATAAGCCAGTAGCAGTTAGTATAAGTTATGTACACACGCAAAAAAAAAAATAAGTTGGATCCTATCAGCATTGAACTCCGCTCGGAAGGCACATGTGTGCAGATAGTGGACGGCCAAGTGAGAAAAAGTCAAACAAGAAGCAGGATCAGTAAACAACCACATAAGGGTATAGAGAGACGATCGACGAAAGGGACATCAAATTTCATTGTGAAAAGAAAAAAAATGCACCAAGCTGCACTGGTTTAGTCATCATTTGCGCCGTCCAAAACGGACGGATCAAGTCAAGTGTAACCCCACTCGGACCGAAATGATGATACTCGATAGAATGCCGAAAGGGCAAACGGGTAGTGATCCGCAGAAAAAAAAAAATGCGTGCCAGACGATTGGGTGCAGGGCTAAACGAAAAAAAAAATGGGAGGATCACTTTTGGGGACTCAATATTTTGATTGACTACTGGAGAAGCGTGAGAATGTAGGTTGAACGAAATAGTTCAACATGTACTTTATGGTGATTGGATGGCAGATTGTAACGCGCTAGGTTTGCTTCCAAAAATCAGTAAACCAACCACGTAATAGTAGGATCACAAGTTCAAAATGCCGCCATACCGATAGATTATGAATTCCTAGAATAGTTACCTACTCGCATTCCATTCAGTCACTTCAGTCAAGAGTTTTATAGGCTTCCCAATGTTACGCACTTCACATCTACCCGAACGGACAAAGGGAATGATTGATTTCCGAGACCGAAAAAGATACATTTATGAACTTCCTCTTCATTGTCATCTCACTGATTTAAAATTTTAAGCCTGCCAAAAATAAAAAGCACCAATCTCTTTCACGCTTCAGACCAGGCCTCGGATCCTGCCAAGCCAAGCACCCATCGCAGCAAGCGGTCATCATTCATCGCGACGGAGAGAAGAAAAAAAGTCAATTTTGCTCTTTGCTGCTGCTGCTGCTGCTGCTCCTCTGTCTGGGATCGGTCGGATTCGACTTCCTTTCATTGGGTCCATTTCGGTCTTTCCGCATCAGCATCATTTATTATCAGAGGTGGTCAAAGAACAGGATGTTGCTGTTGGGTCGTGTTTTGTAGGGCATCGGACAAAAAAAAACTTTGCCGGGCATTTTTTTCTCTCTATGGATTTGGTTATTTGGCGGGGAATTTAAAGAGTTGCTGATCGGTAAATACAGAGAAAAATAAACGAAGCCTACTTTTTTTTTTTTTATAATAAAATTTTTATTGGGCTCATTTGCGTTAGCTTAACGTGGCCGATTATCTTGTTGTTAGGTGGATATGAGTGGAAGCCGTATTATGGGGCGACCTGCTCCCCTAAAGTTAGTAAAGGAGTGTCAGGAGGGTGGGACCTATACTGTATTGATTTTGAACATATTTTGGTATTACAAATCATTCATTAATAGCTTGCATCTTCTTAACACACTTTTCATTTCCGAGTTCTTGACGTTCTCCAGATTGTAACGAGGAAGAGACTGTACTAGACTCGGATGCTTTGTTGGTGTACTTTGATGTCGGTGTGTCATTTATGGATGGTTTCCAGCAATTCAGCTTGACCAGTGTTTAGTTCATTTGGGGTAGGACCACTGTAGAAGGAAGAAAGAGAAAGAGAGGGCACTAGATTTGCACGTTTATAGCTTTGAGGAAGTTATAGAGGTAGGTCATGTAAAGGAGATCTCGGGTTGCCAAAACGTCACGGACTGGAACATAAGGTGGTCTACCTCGGGCCCGAAGGGAATCAATTAGCTGGAGTCTGACGTCGCAATACTCGGAGCACACCCAAACAACATGCTCGATGTCATGATAACCGTCTCCGCAAACGCAATGATTACTCTCACTAAGGCCAACACGATGAAGATGCGCTTTGAGCAAAGAGTGGTTGGACATAAGTCTTGACATTGTGCGAATAAAGTCCCGGTTCACGTCCAACCCTCGGAACCAAGCTTTCGTCGATACCTGCGGTATAATGGAATGTAACCACCGTCCTAGATATCCATCATTCCAGGAGGTTTGCCAGCTGACGAGTGCCTCTTGACGAGAACGACTGAAAAATTCATTGAAGCAGATTGGTCTTTCATAGGTTTCACCTTGTAATGCGCCCACCTTGGCCAGTGAGTCCGCCATCTCATTGCCCCTTACGGAACAATGTGATGGGACCCAAACCAAGGTAATCCGATATGATTTTTCAGATAAAGCACTCAGTTGTTCCCGTATTTTCCCCAGGAAATACGGCGAGTACTTTCCAGGCTTCACTGAGCGAAGAGCCTCGATAGAGCTGAGACTGTCCGATACAATGAAGTAGTGGTCTGTGGGCAAAGTTTCAATGATCTCAAGGGTATACTGAATTGCAGCTAGTTCTGCGACGTAAACTGAAGCCGGATCACTGAGTTTATAGGAGGCGGTGAAATTTTCATTAAAAATACCGAAGCCAGTGGACCCGTCGAGATGTGATCCGTCAGTGTAAAACATTTTATTACAGTCGACTTCTCTAAATTTGTCATTAAAAATATTTGGGATCACTTGAGGGCATACGTGATCCGGGATTCCATAAATATCTTCTTTCATGGATGTGTCGAAAAACACCGTAGAATTAGAAGTATCATAGAAACGAACACTGTGAGGATTATATGAAGAAGAATAATTGTTACGTGACATGAAATCAAAGTACAATGTCATAAATCGGGTCTGAGAATTAAGCTCGACTAGCCGTTCAAAGTTATCGATAACCAACGGGTTTAAGACGCTACATCGAATGAGTTGTCGATATGAGAGATCCCACAAACGGTTTTTCAGCGGTAGAATTCCCGCTAGTACCTCGAGACTCCCCGTATGAGTCGACTGCATACAACCCAAGGCAATACGCAAGCAACGATACTGGACTCTCTCCAGCTTGATAAAGTGTATCTTCGCGGCTGAACGGAAACAGAAACATCCATACTCCATCACTGACAATATCGTTGTTTGGTACAGCCTTATAAGATCTGTTGGGTGAGCTCCCCACCAAGTCCCGGTCACTGTACGGAGAAAGTTGATTCTTTTTTGGCATTTTCGTTTCAGATACCTAATGTGACATCCCCAGGTACCTTTGGAATCGAACCAGACTCCGAGGTATTTGAATGTGAAGGCCTGAGCTATGGTTTGACCCATTAGTTGAAGCTGTAGTTGTGCAGGTTCACGCTTCCTGGAAAATACTACCAACTCAGTTTTCTCCGTGGAGAATTCGATACCTAGCTGTAGAGCCCATGTAGACAAAGCGTCTAAGGTAGTTTGTAATGGTCCTTGCAGGTCGGTAGACTTGGATCCTGTAATAGACACCACGCCATCATCTGCAAGTTGCCTTAACGTGCAAGAATTTTCAAGACATTCATCGATGTCATTGACGTAAAAGTTATAAAGAAGGGGGCTGAGGCATGAGCCCTGGGGAAGGCCCATGTAACTAATTCGTGAGGTCGTCAAGTCTTCATGTGTAAAAAACATGTGCTTTTCCGATAATAAGTTGTGCAAAAAATTGTTCAAATGTGGGGAAAGACCATGCTTGTGCAGCTTCTCCGAGAGAATTTTTATGGAAACTGAATCAAAAGCCCCCTTTATGTCCAAGAATACTGATGCCATTTGCTTCTTGTGAGCGAATGCCATTTGAATTTCTGTAGAAAGCAGCGCAAGGCAATCGTTCGTTCCTTTGCCTTTACGGAAGCCAAATTGTGTATCTGAAAGCAAGCCACTTGTTTCCATCCATTCATCGAGACGAAACAGAATCATTTTTTCCAGCAGTTTCCGAATACAGGAAAGCATTGAAATCGGCCGATACGAGTTGTGGTTGGAGGCTGGTTTGTCCGGTTTCTGAATAGCGATAACCCTCACTTGTCTCCAGTCTTGAGGAACAAAGTTCTGTTCGACGAACTTGTTGAACAAGTTTAACAGACGTTTTTTCGCGATATCGGGAAGATTTTTAAGCAAGTTGAATTTAATTTTATCACACCCTGGGGCATTGTTGTTGCACGATAAGAGGGCTAGAGAAAACTCCGTCATCGTAAAGGGGGAATCGTTTTCACTGTATCGAGAGGACGCGACGCGATAGACATTCGATTCGCGAACAAAATCCGGGCAAACTTTCTTGGCGAAGTCAAATATCCAGCGATTTGAATATTCTACGGATTCGTTATTAGTGGTTGCATTTCTCATACGACGGGCTGTATTCCACAGAGTGGTCATCGATGTTTCCCTAGATAGGCCATTGACGAACCGACGCCAGTAACCTTTTTTTTTTTTGCTTTAATCAGATTTTTCAGGGTCTTTTCTAGTGATGCATATTTCTCGTAGTCTTCGCGCTTGCCACTGTTCCCGAATTTTTTATACGCGGATGATTTTGTTTTATATATTTCCGAGCACTCTTTATCCCACCATGGGGTTGAGGGTCGCGTAGTGATTGTAGTTTTGGGTACTCGTTTGGTCTGGGCTTGAATCGCGGCGTTGAGGATCAAGTCAGCTAGGGATTTGTATTCTTCTTCTAGCGAATCTGGTTGTTTCGTTTCGAGAGCTTGGGATATCGCGGTCGAGTAGGAACTCCAGTCGATGTTTTTCGTGAGATCATATGTCATATCGACTGATGTCGGTGTTTGTGCACCAGTGGATATTGAAACCAAAATCGGCAAGTGATCACTACCGTGGGGATCAGGGATTACCTTCCACTTGCAATCTAGCTGTAGTGATGTCGAGCAAAGGGATAAGTCCAGCGCACTAGAGCGGCCTGGCGGTCTTGGATTGCGTGTCATTTCACCCGTATTTAAAATTGTCATATTGAAGTTGTCGCACAGATCATAAATTAACGAAGAACGGTTATCATCATATAGGCAGCCCCACCCCGTACCATGCGAGTTAAAGTCTCCTAAAACTAACCGCGGGGTGGGAAGAAGCTCAATGATGTCTGCCAGTCGTCGATGCCCTATCGAGACTCTGGGAGGTATGTAGATAGAAGCTATACAAAGATCTTTGCCTCTAATTCTGATTTGGCAAGCAACAACTTCAATGCCCGGGATCGAGGGGAGGTTAATTCTATAAAACGAATAGCACTTTTTGATCCCTAAAAGAACCCCTCCATGGGAGTCTCCTCGATCCAGGCGTATAATGTTGAAATTGTGGAAGTCAAAGTTTATATTTGAAGTGAGCCATGTTTCACACAATGAAAATACGTCGCAGTTACGCGAATTTATCAAAAATTTGAAAGAATCTAATTTTGGGATGATACTTCTGCAATTCCACTGCAGTATAGTGATCATATTCTCGATTTCTGTAGGTATTTCAGCCATCGATAGATACGATCGCTGCAAGGAGGGGCCATTGTTCTGTCAACTGTTTTAAAAATGTTCTTACTGTTGGTAATAAAGCCGTTAGAATACTTTTAAGAGGATCAGTTATATTGAAGGCTGTTAATATCCAGTCCACGATATCAGAGAATTTTAGTAATCCAGAGTTTGTCGGATTTTCTGGTTGTGTTTTGGGATCACCAGGGTTTTTCGGTGTCCCTGGAAGCGCAGGAAATTCCTGGTTGTATTTTAGAAATCCAGGCGGTATTGGCTTGGGTTCAACGGAATTTTTCTGGTTGAACTTTAATGTTTTATTTTCATTTTGATGTAGTACTTTTAGACCTTTGCGAGGAAGGTTAGGAGAGGACATAATTGGTCTTTTCCTATTTGTTCCTAGCTGAAGAGAAGAAGGTCCTACGCCGGGGTCATAAGAAGCATCAGCGTCAGTCGACAAAAGAGCAAACGGATTGTTAGGGGTAGGGGGAGTGGCTCGTTTGAGGATTTCCGCGTAAGATCGTTTAGAATGCTCCCTTACGGTTCGCTTAAGCTTTTCCTCGCGTTGTTTGTACTTGGAGCATTCAAAAAGATCATGCGGATTCTCGCCACAGTAAATACACTTTTCGGTCGTTTTCCTGCATGAGTCATCCCCGTGTCCCTCGCCACATTTACCACACCGTGGTTTGTTACAACAGTATGGTGCCGTATGTCCCATCTTTTTGCAGTTCGAACAGTGCATTACCCTCGGTACATACAACCGGACAGGTAGACGAACCCCTCCCACTAAAACGTAATTCGGAAGTGCAGAACCGGCGAAGGTCACACGAAAAGAGTCTGATGGGTAGTACTTCCCATCTTGTGCCGATTTAGAGTGCAATTGCTTGCACTCCAATATCTTCACTGGTTGAAGATCGACATTCTTGAAGCGGCCAATCCCATCCTTCATAAGATCTTCAACCGTTAAACTCTCCTCGCGAACCACACCGTCGATCTCCACCATCCGAGAAGGTACGTAGACGCGATACTCCCTCGTGAAGATCTCATTGCTAGCAATATCGTTTGCTTGTTTCAGATCAGTCACGACGACGCGCAGTCTATTTGGTGACACCTTGTCAATGTGTTTCACTGCCGAGTAGTACTTATACAGATCTCGAGCTATATTAAGGACTCTAAGAGATTTAGCTATGGGCCGGAAGTATACCACCCACGGGCCAACCGATCCGTCATCCTGATAGACCTTCCGACGGAGGGGTGGTTTTTCCAAAGGGGTTGCGGGGATATCCATGTAAGATGTGTCACCATAAGAGTATTCATCTAAATGTTCCACCTCTTCAGGTACATCATCATCTTCCCCGGGGTTCCCCCCATCGGAAGACATATCTCCCACAACAACAAGATAAATAGAGCAAATAGATAGGGTAGTAAGAAATAGAAAGATAAAAATAAGGAAAAAACTACTTCACCGGTATGGTTTGTTGAGCCGATAGATGAGTTCGCTTCGATTGTTTCCCTCGCGTGACCTTGATGAATCAACCACTGCTGGTGCCGATGCTATTCAAGCGACAGGTAGAAACGCTGAAGCACACAACTGTCTGCTGCCGGTGTGTATCACTGCCGATCACTTATTAGATCTAAGAAAGATCTCACAACAGAAATGTTTCCGCTAGCCCTTGCTAGGGAAACACCTTCGCACTCGAGATTTTGTAATTAATACCGTCCTGATACGGAGCAGAAAAAAAACAAGTGTATCGCGGACGACTGCTCGGATACGAATGACGAAGCCTACTTGATTTAACTATTCTTATTTTATTTTTACGTGTGACGTTTGTCGTGGATTTTAACCCAACAACAACGCCATCGCACGGCATCACATTCAGCATATCATGTCAATTGTATGGGTGTGCAGTACTGCAGACGACACGACCTGCCACTCGTCTATCGAAACTGTATCGCAAATTTAAGTACCCCTCAGTAACTGGTAATGTCAAAACGAAATCACCTGAAAAATTATTGAAACTGGCAACACAAGTTGATAAATTATTGATTTTAAATAACAATTAACGAAACCTTGGTTACCGCTTATTGGAGACTTGAAGAATGTAAACAAAACTAACTGCCTCGAGTGGAAAATCCTTATTTCGCGGCAAGTTGCAAGTTCTGCAGCATCATTAGACGTGGATCGATTAGTTCAGCTGGGGCTCGAACATATGAAAAATTTCTTGTAAAACCAGCGCAATTTGGTTGCTGTATGTGAGAAAGATCTTTTGTATGGAGTACGTCTGTTCCGAAACTTTTTATCAGTCCAATTATCGAAATTAAGTATCGAAATATAAACGATAAAACTGAGTCGATCGGGTATATTCGTACTATTCTACGAGATGCATGAAATTCGAGTGCAACAAATCAAAGATACTTAAATATTTGAGTTTTTATTTTTTAATCCATTCCAGAATCGCACTTCGTGTACAGGTACGAATACACATATAAACCGAATTCATATTTGCTCTTTCTAACGACTTTTGAAAGTAAAACTATTTCAATTGTTCCACAAATCTTTGTATATTTGCACATCTGAGTTTTTTTTTCCAAATCGTTCAACCCTCGTTGCTGATCAGCGTACATGTTGTAAAACAATACGCTGTCATATTTCAGAGCTATTTGAAGACCTTCGCAAAACATGTGTAAAATTTGATGAACATGAAAGACACTTGAAAAATGCGGGAATCATGCTTCTTAGGATCTGATCAGAATCATTAGAACCTGTAATGTAAGTGCACATTGTAAACCACCCAAGAAACAAGTTTACTTCAAATAATTTGATAATTTATTCTCAAGCTGAAAATAGCCAGTAACTACGATTTCCCGTTAGGCGTCTGGAACCTGTTGAAGTAGTCAAATGTCATTTCGGATACATTCAAACAATAAATTTCTTCGTTTGTTCCGTGCAGACTGGCAAGAAATTCCTAGTTTGATGACAATATATCAAGCTATAGTGATGTTTCGGAAACTCGATTGGATATTCCTGAAAACAATGACCAGCATCATGAATGAGTTTGATAACACTACATTACAGGTAGAGCTACTGGATAGCAATGATGATGATATAAGATGACGCATGTCTGTCATGTCAAATTTGGATATTGGGGACACAGTTCCAGTCCCAGTTCGGTTGGTGCAAATCCAAAAATTGAAACTTGTAGGTTGTGAGAGTTTCTGAATCTGTCACCAGTCACGTTGAACGTCCCCAGAGGGACGAGTTCCGGCCGATGGCACCTTGGCCGATTTCTTTAGAATAATCTTTCGTTTTTATTAATTTGGCACTGATGGCATACAATTTAAAATAATATAACCGTTTCAAAACTTTCTCAAAATGTTTGTTTATTTATTATTGGGCTCCTTGGCAACAAGTTCGTAGCAACTTGAACAGTGTTGCTCAAGAAATTTATTTTTATCATTATCAAGGGGTCGCTATATTTTTGGTAACTGGCGGTAAATCGCTCACGAACACTTTTTATTCAGATTTTCCTTCGGAGTGCCTGGTCGTGTCGTCGATACTGCTATTTTAGCGCGCACAAATTTGACATTTCTCTCCCCTACTTCTGTATAACGAGATTGCATGCGGACTCTTGTTAATATCATGTCTTTGCTTTCACACAAGTGCTACTTTCGCAAAACGACCTAACTAACAGAAGTAAAACGACTTATGGGTCAAGTCAACCAGGAAAAAAAACAACCTATCATATTGTCCAATGTTCATGAAATCATCAAATTACAAAATGACTTTTTAGCCTAAAAGTTATCTTTGTCGTTAAAAATTGTGAATTAGTCACTATCAGGGCCGGTGAAAGAGGTGGGTACGGTGGGTAGCACTACCCACCCGAAAATTCCAAAGGTGGGTAATTACCCACCTGAAATTTCGAACAAACAACAATGGAAATATTAACATTATTCGTAATAATAAGAATATTTTTATTGTAATTCGGAATAATAAATAAAATCAAAATTATTGAATGCTAGTTCTCAAGGTAGAGCAAGGTTGTGAAGATATATCGCAGAAGGGGTCATTTGAGCAGGCAGAAATCTTTTAGTTACTTAACTTTTTCCTTCCAGCAAAGGTGCCGAGCTTAAGCATCTCATCAATGCGAATCACTCGGGTCTCTGAGATACCGGAAAATACCGATAAAGGTCTTTTACTCTTTACATTCCGAACCGGCAAAAGAAGAATGCAGTAGCAATTAGAAAGTAACAACTTTTGGTAGCTTTGCCAATAGTAATAGTACAAGAGCTTCATCGGAATCCGGCAGATGTTTAAGGTCGACTCCTATTGTAAAAAGTGAAAGTTAAGTTACTAAAAGATTTCTGCATGATGAAATGAACCTTGTCACATCTCACCTTCTATATCTTCACATAAAAAAAATCACTCAAAATCTTTTGACGTAGGACTACGTTTTTTTTATTCACTAATATAATATAATTTTAAAACACACTGCTTCAGCTCTAAGATGCCAAGGGTATTTTCTAATCTTACTTAACGACTAACTTAAAACTAGAATAGTATCATTAGGTAATGTCGTATCGGGGTTGCGGATTCTCGAAAATTCAACTTTCTGGTGGCGATCAGCAGTGGCCGGTGAATGGAATATAGCATGAGAGACTTCCAGATGGCGTTAGTAAATATCTATGTTGGCCGCATCATTCAGTCCGTGTGGGTCCGCGGGAAAAATCATCAGGCTACGAAGACTCGGCGGGTGGCTCGCAGCCTGGTCATCGACTGGAGCGGTCTTCCGTTGTCGGTGATGGTGATGTTACGGAAGAGAATGAAAGAGAAGTAAATATTGTGGAAAACGAGGTAAAAAAGGGGATGTGGGAACAGCATGTCTTAATACGACATATATCTAATTAGTTTCCATCGAGATAATTAAGAGACGGGGGAAAGGAGAACGAAAAAGTTAGTGACAGAAAAACAAAGATCTTGTTAGTTCCAATAAAGATGGTAGACAGGGACGGGGATCGAGAGAATCGGGCGGATGACTACGTTTTTGCTTTCTATACCGGTGTGCAAATTCAAAATACTGAGAACCGTACAAACAGTGTTCAGGTTTTGAACATCTATATCTCAATCATTTTTAATTTATTTTCATTATCATTACATAAACTGCATGAAAAATATTTCTACACTTCGATTGGAGTAGATGAATCTATATCTATGAAATCAGATTTCAGATAATTGGTGATTGAAACTTCAGTTAGTAACGAAAATCTCTGTCATGGTTTCTTCTGCGTTTCAATGAGTGTGTTCGTCAGTCGGTGTTGAACAGTCGTTCGCACCGCACGCGTATAGCTCTTGGCTCCTGGAATTTTTTTTTCTGGTTACCTAGAGTTTCATTGATTCAAGGCTTCAGTCTTTTTCAAGGCTACCTGAATCACTAACTAAGTGATACAAAGAGTGATATTAGAGTGACTAAGAAATTAATCAGCCTTTTTTAAGGCTAGCTAGGAGTCTAATCGAAGACTAATTTAGCCTAGTTAATTTAATTTAAAATTTCATTAATTTCAAAAATGCCTGCGTCCAACCGGAAAGGCAACAAGCCTAAGGCTAAAAATAATTCAATACGGAATAAATCACAATCCGTTATTCAACATTTTTCTAATAACATTCACGATCTTATAGAATCTGAATGTAAAAATAAAAGACAACGGACGGATTTCCCTTCAGTTGATTCTATGCCGTCTAACAATATTTACGAGATTCTTCCTGAATCCGATTGTAGCGACATAGAAGAAAATTCTTCAAAAATTCCCAAAATGGACGCTTGTCGTTCTGGGAAGAAACATCAATCTATGCCACCAGTGACGGTGATGATTTCCGACTTCAAAGCATTCCGTACTGAGCTTTCTACTTTTCTCCCGGAAGTAAAAGTCTCATTCCAAATCGGACGAAGAGGAGAATGTCGAGTCTTGGTGGATGGATTGGAAGATTACGAACGTCTTATTCGATATTTGTCCGAGAAACTTCATAAATTTTATTCATATGATATAAAATCAGACAGACGCTTCAAGGCTTCCTTGAAAGGTTTATCAAATGATCAAAGTACTGATGAAATTAAAAATGAACTAAAAGAATTGCTTGGTTTTGCCCCTTCCCAAGTAATACTTATGAAAAAAAGAGCGAATGGTACTTCTAAACCACGCTCTGGAATTTCCCATGAACTTTACCTAATACACTTCAATCGAAGTGATGTAAACAATTTGAAAACTTTAGAAAAAGTACGTTTCATTTCCCACATTAAAATTCATTGGGAACATTATAAACGGCATAATGGTATTGCAAACTTTACGCAATGTCGTCGTTGCCAAGGCTTCGGTCATGGGACCAAAAATTGTCATATGGAAATACGGTGTTTGAATTGTGGTAAATCGCATTCGAAAGACGTTTGTCCAATGAACAAAACCACTGATAAATTTTCATGTTCAAATTGCGATGGAAATCATAAATCCAATTATTTGAAATGTCCTGTCAGGGAAAAAATATTAAACGCTCGTTCGCTTCGACAACAAGTCAAATCAACGACCTTAAATTTACAGAACATACCTGAAAATCAGAAAACCGTTACAAATGCCACGCCTAATTCGGCACTGATTTCTTCGAAACAAAAAACAGGTACGCCTGCCAATTCGTCTTCTAACGAAAACAATTTATTGACAGGTAGATCGACCTCGTCATCATCTTCTTCTAATGTCAGTTATGCTGGTATATTAGGTAGAAATCTATCACCTATTTCTTCTAATGTAAATAATCAAAACACAGGACCGCCTTGCAGTTCTTCTTCTAACGAAAACAATTTATTAATAGGTAGACCGGCCAAATCATCTTCTTCTAATGGCAGTCTACCTACAAATATTCCTTCAATGCCATTCGCTTCTTTAAATGAAGTCCATTTAGGCGATATAACTGAAAATAAAATGATCTACCTACAAGATCAACTTTTTCAAATGATCATCCAAATGAATTCAACTTCATCACTTTTTGAAGCATTTCAAATCGGATGGAAATTTGCAAATAATATTATAATGAATTTAAAATTTAACAGTGATGTTAAATAATTATTTGAATATTTTAAATTGGAATGCTCGATCTTTGAAATCGAGTGAAGATGAATTTTATAATTTTCTCAAAGTTCACAAAATTCATATTGCCATTGTGACAGAAACTTTTCTTAAACCAAATGTCAAATTGAACAGTAATCCACATTATGTGGTTCATCGATTTGACAGGTTTACGGGAATAGGTGGTGGAGTTGCCATTTTTGTCCAAAGGCAAGTTAAACATCGAATTTTACCTTCTTTCAATACTAAAGTTATTGAAAGCTTGGGAATCGAAGTTGAAACCATTCATGGAATTGATTTTATCACTGGAGCATATTTGCCATTCCAATGCACCGGCGAACAATTAAATTTCTTTAAAGGCGATTTGCAAAAACTTACAAGATATCGATCGAAATTTTTCGTAATAGGGGACTTAAATGCTAAGCATGTCCAGTGGAATTGTAGGCAAAATAACAGTAATGGTAAAATACTTCATAATCAACTCTCAGCTGGTTACTTCACAGTTCTTCATCTCAGTAATCCGACGTGTTTCTCTTCAGTGAAAAATCCGTCTACAATTGATCTGGTTCTAACAGATCAAAGTCACATTTGTAGTGAACCGATTACTCATGCTGACTTTGACTCAGATCATCTTCCAGTAACATTCAGACTTTCCAACGAAGCTATAATTAATCCAATTAGTTCTATTTTCAACTATCATAGAGCTAATTGGTTGGATTACAGATCTCACATTGAAAATCATGTGGATCATGAAACTATTTTAGAAAATTCTGCGGACATCGACACAGCAATAGATAATTTGAATCATTATATTATCGAAGCTAGAAATCTTTCAGTTCCCAAAGCTCAAACTAAATTAAATTCTCCTATCATCGATGACAATCTTCAACTGCTCATTCGGTTGAAGACGACAATATCAACGTTCTCGTGATCCTGCTATGAAAAACATAGTTAAGGATTTACAAAAAGAAATTAAACATAGATTTACTCTTTTGGGAAATGAAAATTTCGCTAAAGAAGTTGAACAAATTAAACCATATTCTAAACCTTTCTGGAAACTTTCTAAGGTTCTTAAGAAACCTCAGAAACCAATTCCTGCTCTCAAGGAAGGAAATCAAATACTTCTTACAAATGGTGAAAAAGCTCAAAAACTTGCTCAGCAGTTCGAGAGTGTCCACAATTTTAATTTAAACGTTGTGAGTCCTATTGAAAATGAAGTCTCACTGAAATATGATCATATTTCAACCCAAGTGTTATCACACGATGACATTATTGAGACGAATTTTGATGAAATTAAATCAATTATTAGGAAACTCAAAAACATGAAGGCTCCTGGTAATGATGGAATTTTTAATATTCTTATTAAAAATCTTCCCGATGTTGCCTTGAGACTCCTGGTTAAAATTTTCAACAAGTGTTTTTCATTAGCTTACTTCCCAAAAAGATGGAAAAACGCTAAAGTAATTCCTATCCTAAAACCTGATAAAAACCCAGCAGAAACATCAAGTTATCGCCCAATTAGCTTACTTTCTTCTATCAGTAAACTTTTTGAAAAAATTATCTTGTTGAGAATGATGACTCATATAAATGAGAATTCAATTTTTTTACCAGAGCAGTTTGGATTTCGTCATGAACATTCAACTACTCATCAACTTGTCAGAGTAACGAACATGATAAAAGCAAATAAATCTTCTGGAGTTGCTCTTCTAGACATAGAAAAAGCATTCGACAGTGTTTGGCACAAAGGTTTAATAGCAAAAATGTCCGATTTCCAGTTTCCTATTTATTTGATCAAAATGATTCAAAATTATTTAACTGATCGTACTCTTCAGGTTAGCTATCAGAATTGTAAATCTGAATTGCTACCCGTACGAGCCGGTGTTCCGCAGCGTTCGAGCGTAGCTCCAATCTTGTATAATATTTTCACTTCTGATCTTCCAAATCTACCCGTTGGTTGTCAGAAATCGCTATTCTGTGACGACACAAGTCTGTTAGCCACAGGTAGAAATCTAAGAGTAATCTGCAGTCGCCTACAAAGAAGTTTAAATATTTTCAGTGATTATCTGTCAAAATGGAAAATTAAACCAAATGCAGCAAAAACGCAATTAATTATCTTTCCTCATAAGCCAAGAGCTTCTTTTCTTAAACCAAACAATAATCACATTCTTAAATTGAATGGCTTGGAATTGACATGGTCTGATCAAGCTAAATACTTAGGTTTAACGTATGACAAAAAACTCACTTCCAAGGATAACATTGAAGGAATCCAGGCAAAGTGTAATAAATATATTAAATGTTTATATCCTCTTATAAACAGAAATTCTAAGCTCTGTCTAAAAAACAAACTGTTAATTTATAAACAAATTTTCAGACCAGCCATGCTTTATGCGGTACCAATTTGGTCAAGTTGTTGTTCCACCAGGAAGAAAACGCTTCAAAGGATTCAGAATAAAATTCTGAAAATGATTTTAAAGCGTCCTCCCTGGTTTAGCACAAATGAGTTACACAGACTCACAAATATAGAACCATTAGATGTAATGTCACATAATATTATAAGCAAATTCCGACAAAAATCGATGCAATCTTCAATTGAATCGATTCGCTCTCTGTATTAGTTAGTAAGTTAGTATATAAGTTCCTTTTCCCCATTACACAATACAAGTAGGTTTAGAATTTTCCCTACACAAAAATCTCAGAATTGCGGAAGCAAATAATGTCTTCATGGTAATAACCAAATCATATATATATATATATATATATATATATATATATATATATATATATATATATATATATATATATATATATATATATATATATATATATATATATATATATATATATATATATATATATATATATATATATATATATAACAGGGCTGAAAAGTCACCACTTGTGGCTGAACACCCAATTTAAATCTTAATAATTTAATTTTAACTCATATTCCAATGAATAGTTATTTAAAAAAAAAAAAATGAGTGTGTTCGCTTTAAAGAAAATATTTTTCTTCGGCGTGTCTTTTTCTGATCCACAAAGGACAAGCAATCGCTGGGGCTAGGTAATTGTGAACAGGGTGGATGAGGAAACTGATCGCAGCCCAATTCGTTTAATTTTTTCATTGTTTTCATTGACTTATGGCACGGTGCATTGTCTTGGTTAACGGTGAATCACTTTTGATGGTACTTTCCTGTTCAAGATAGTCGATGTTAATTATACCTTGATCATCTATAAAAACTTATGCCATGATTGTTCCAGCTACCTGTTACGTTTTCAGACGGCTTTCCCAGTCTGAATGCTGGTATGACTCCGGATAAAAATAGTGGATCCATGTTTCGCCCACTGTTTCATACCAACGCATTCCATTTTATTGCGGCAGACTTTTGTTTATTATGAGCGGCCGTGTTCGAGACCCGTTTGGTGACGATGTTTTTATGCTCAGATTTTCGTACCAGATCGTAAAAGAACTTTCAGTTCATGTGCTAACGATCTCAGCATATCTAATCTCACGAATTTTGATTTTGCGTTAATACATCACGATTATCAAAACTTAATTTTTTCCGGTTGACTGCTTCATTTATCCACGTTTAAAATAAGAATACCACAAACCTTAATTTTTTTTGAAGTATCGCCCTGTTTGTTGGCATGGAACACGGAGGGCGAAACTTGCGTAAACAAATGGAATGACAGTTTCGCCTTTTATAGTTATTTGTATTACTAAGATTGAGATTTTTGTAGAATACGAATTTTTAGACAAAATTGTAGGATTTTGAAGCGTTTATTGGTAGGAGAGAGAACCTCTTTGAATTTGAATAAAGAAGTAGTTTATAATATTCATCTAACCTAATATTTAGTTAGTGCGACACATTTCAATTTGCGGTAGAAGAAATTGTTTTTAAAATTCTTCTGCGCAAAACTCTTAAACATGTTTATATTTTTTTCCGGGATTGTAGTGTAACCATGCTATTTTGCGACGCACGTTAATCTTATGTACAAAATCACGTAGATTCAGAATTATTGCTGTTGTCACATATTTTTATCAGTTTCATCAACAGCTATGAAGTCTATCTAATTTCTATTATACTTTCAGATCTAATATTAGTACATAGTAGAAGAATAGTTTATAAGGAAATGTAGCAAATGTTAATGAGTTGACTAAATGGCTCTACGAAACCATCCCTCAGCAATTCATTTTCAAGACCAATCGGTATTACGCGAATCCTGTGTACCAAAAAAACTTTCATAATTAAAATTTTATCGCAATGTTATGTCCAATAAAGACTATGCAATTTATTAGTTTTTAATATCTACATGCATTATTAAGATTCAATATAGAACTTAGTATTGACAATCTACGAAAAAGGTTCCGTAGGTGTTACGAGACACAAATGTGGACTAAGAGTTTATGAGTTCATTCTGTGCCACCTATACTTTACATAAGTATTATAAGAAAAGTTATATGTATAAAAATCAAATAAGTTTTCACGTAGCATTGAAGTGAGGATTTTTTGAGTGTATGTTTATCGACGCTTTTCAACACGAGGCTAATAAATGTATACCATTACTGTGTTCTATGGTTCACGATTGCTGAACAAGAATTTTGTAATGATTTGTTCGTAAGCTTGAGTTTATCTTTGGCATTACCAAAGATAAACTAAAGATAGAATGGTCTGCGATATCTTATGTATTTGAATAGGACCCCTCGATTAGCTCGGTTCACCATCAGCTACGTTCCAGTTGTAATTTGAAATAAAACAACAAGAGTCGAATCGCTACATCACTTCCGCTGGAGCTCTCAACGTGTAAGCACGTTGATTCGCGGATAGTGCGTTAGAAATTCGAGTAATTCGCGAGAAGGAAAGAAAGTTTTTTCGTGCTGAAGTGGCTCGACAGTTCGACGCCGCGAAATAGCATCCCAAGTAGCAAATGGAACTTATTGCAATTTTAAGAGGTTCTACAATTGTTTTAGAATTGTTTTTATGTAAGATTGGTTCAGAAAGATTATCAAATATATTAAAATCGGTTGTGCAACTTATCACTGTTAAATTTTACAATACTACCCAAAAAATCACTATAGAACAATTTAGGGTAAATCTGAAACAATTGTGCAGCAAATCACCAACTTGCCCACGTTGCACTAGCAGTTATAGAAGCTCAGTAAAAATTTACGCATCGTCATTTAAAAACGAAGTAACTAAAACAATTGTTCAACTTATCAACAAATTTCCAAATGACTGTCATAATTGTATCCGACTCAATACATGCCGAAATGGCTTTTTATCTCTTGTGAAGAAAAAAATAGTGAAATTATGCTCTCCGCAAGGCAAAAAATGGTAAGCCGAGTTGAAAACCTCGCAGTAAAAACAATTTGGCTGCCGAGTCCGCGTAGTCTTGGTTGCCTCATGAAATATTAGGTCAGTGTGTGCACATTTCTTTATTTTTAGAAACACAATTCGAAACTTGCAAATAAGTTGTACCAGATTTATCTGCTTGAAAAGAACGCAAAACTTGCCCACATGAGAATATGATCATAAAAGTTCCAGAAATACAGCATTACATATGCAATGAAAACAAAAAACAATGAGATAATTTGTATCCGGTTTTTATAGCGCAAAAAATGAACAGACCTGACATCACTTTTTAAAGATATTGTTAAGTTAAGTTAAGTTCATCATAGTTACTCTCCTAGTTATATATTACCGCTTGAGCAACTTGTTTTTGCAATTGAAGCATACCTACATTGCGTATCACAAAAGTCGGGTTCACTAAGATGAATGACTAAATTATATTGTTGTTTAAGTCAACTAGTTTGATAAATATAAAAACATCTATTATGATAAAAATAATAAGAAAAAATTCTCTTTTCAATATTTACACGTTTATATTTTTTTTTATTTGGGTGAAATATATCATTACGTTGGGTGAACCATTTTATTTTCAACACACTGTTATCCTCGATGCCACATTGAAGAATATTGAAGATAAATTCATTTCAAGATTTTTCAGAACAATTGAAACATCATTTTTTTAGCCAAAACCTAACCTTTTATATAACCTGTGATACAAACAATATGGCCTGGTGAACTACTGGCAAAGATATCGAAAATACTTGAATGTTCTCTTGTGTTCAATCGTTCTTTTGAAGAAGAATCCTTAACTCAGGCATATATATGGTTAGCAAGTTAGTCAATACTTATACATATAACCTCATGCTAGTCGTTCATAATTACTCATGATTCATAGCTCTAGTGTAAGAGTAATCACTAACAATAACGATTGAATTAGCATATATTCAAAGTGTGAAGGATTCAAAAATCCATTACGAGTCTTTTTTACAAGCCAACATAACGAGAGGTAAGCCCACTGCGCTCAATCACTGAAAAAAGTTCTGGTTTCTATGTGTCGGTTTTTCTTGTTATGCTTTGTGCGACGGTTCGTTCAACTGAAGCGGATAAAATTTTGCGCGCATTTTATGACGCTACATTTCACCTTAAGAACCCGTTCCTAATAGGTGATGAGTGCAAAGAAGTGGAGTTTTAAAAGTGACTTAGTAAAACTTGGTTTGTTTATTAAAAATTAATAGGCAAATTGTTTTAATTTATTATTCTTAAAGTTTGATTAATGATCACAGGAATTTATTCCTTAAATTATATTGCTTAATCTCGGTAGAAAAGGCCGAGACTTGCACGGCCGAGTGCTCGGTAAAATGTATAACTACTGAAAATCTCGGCTATCCTAAATTTGTTTACTGTCAATTACTACCGAAACTTTGCTGCTACCTCGGCAAAACGACGATCGAACATGGAAAGGATCTTTCTTTACTCTTTTATGAAATAGAAATCATAAAGTTCGGATGAGGGGCCGTTTTATTCATGTTCATTATTATCAAAAGACTGTCCCAGAAAGTATGGACGCAACCAAAAACCACTGCCATTTCGCAATGGTTCAGAATCTGTCAATTTTTATGGCTGCGTCCTGTTGTTTACACTCTTCTCTAACCACTTGTGCCGTTGTTTATTCGTTTTCATTAGTTTGTTTCGAAATGCGTGGACTACAAATGGTGCACAGAACGCGGAATTTCACTGAGAAAGATAGCAAAAATGGAAGGAGTAAGTGAAAAAGCCGTGCGAAATGCAATCAGGAAGTTCGGTGAGGATAACACCTTTGAGGATAAACCGAAAACAGGTTGAAAAAAAGGTCCTGCTAACCCTCAGTTGGATAAATGTATACTGAAGGCGATCGAGCAAAAGAAGGAGGTTTTAGTTCGGGATGTGGCCAAAAAAGTGGGCACTTCGAAGTCAAATGTTCTTCGTGCTAAAGAACGTTTGAATCTTCGAACCTATAAGAAGCAGAAACAACCAAAACGTAGTCCGAAACAAGAAGCATCGATCAGGCCGAGGGTTCGAAAGCTGTACAATACGAATCATGGACGACGAAACCTACGTGAAACTCGATTACAAATCCTTGCCGTGACCACAATATTATACGGTGCGAGAAGGGCAAGTGTTAAACCAGTCCGAGACATCGATTGAAGTCGAAAAATTTGGTAAGAAAGCTATGGTCTGGCAAGCAATTTGTAGCTGCTTCAAGATTTCGAAACCCTTCATCAATGAGCAGTAAAATATATATCAAGGAACGTTTACAAAAACGACTTCTACCCATGATTCGAAGCCACAAGGAACCTGTTATCTTCTGGCTAGATCTTGCTTCTTGCCACTTCTCGAAATCAACGGTAGAATGGTATACTACCAAAAATGTCACTTTCGTCCCAAAAGACATGAATCCACCAAATTGTCCACAACTTCGACCAAAGGAGGAATTTTGGGCATTAACGAAGGCACATCTTAGGAAACATGTCTCGGCAGCCGAAACCATTCAACAGTTCGAAAAAGATTGGAAAAAAGTGTCAAAACTTGTCGCCAAGAAGTCTGTACGGAATTTAATGAGGAAGAAGGTGCGCTAAGTAGCAAATGTTAAGAATAATATTCTATTGTCGTAGTCTAATATTATCAGTATATCGAATAAAATTTGAATATCTAACACTTGTTAATTATCTACAGCGAAATCAAAGTGCGTCCATACTTTCTGGGACAGTCTTTAGCATACAAAAAAGATAAGCAATTATTTCTAGTGCTCCTCAATGCCTCTATCTGGAGATATGCAGATGTTTGTAAGTATATATGTAACGTAGAAAGTTTTGGATTGCACTTATCTTTTCACGAAATGTTAAAATCTTTTACCTTCATACAATTGGTATGTTTTCCAGCTCCATGAGCAGTAACGAAGTTATGCTTTGCAAAATCGAAAAGAGACGTTAGATGACAAGTGTTTCACCTAGTTCCAGTAGAAGATAACTCAATGTTCGAAACCACTGCAAACGGATTTGCAAATTTCGGTACATTATTATGCTAGACTTAGGCAAAATAACGCACTTTGTCGAGATATCACCATAGTGTTTTAACGAATTTTGGAAAAGCGCACAATCAGTGAAATGCCGTGATGCCGATCTAATTCGTCATTTCATTATGCCGAGCTCGAGAATCGGTTTTAAATGTGTGGACCTTGGTTTTCGTTTCCGAAAAAAACCGTAAGTATTATTCTTAAAAGACTTAAAAATTGAACCGGCAATGATATATCAGAATCAAAGAGAGATAGTCAAGTAAAAAGTGCATTAAGTTGATTGAAACAAAATAGATTGTTCTACCACAAGTTGATGTGAAAGTCGATCATACGGACTGTGATAAAATTCTTATGACAAATGCAATTTAAAGCATTGCATTAAGCACACCGAGTTAAAAATTACAAATGTTTTTTTTCCCTTTCAAGTAGATGAGTTATGTTGAAAAGGCAAATTCCCTAACACTGACAATGAGAACAAACTTTCAATAGGAAAACGACGTAAGATGCAGTTTTTCTCCGCATGCAAATGTTCCTAGCAACGATCGCAGTTGCATTGCCGCAACGCCCCGGGGATGACAACCGCTGCACATACGAAGGGAATGACGCCACACGCTAACACAGCATGCGCTAAAGATGACTGTGAAGCATAGGTATTACCTCATAGCCTCAGAGCTGCTGACATAAGGAATAACCGCTTTCCGCCACGGCAGTCTCACTGAAGTCTGAAGCAAGCTTTTTTTTCCTGAGTAATAAAATCCGAAGAGATCACGATCTGGGGAGTTTCTGGGGTTGCAACGCTGTCTGTCTGTGACCTGTTGGTGGTTTGGGCTGGGGATCGCAACAAAGGGGATGCGAAAGTTTTGTGTTACTGTGTCTTTGGAGCAGAGAGCTGCGGCACGTGAATTTAAGGCACCTCACCTCTTCCACTAACCCACGGTGGATTCGGTGGCCTATACTGTGTGGCAATGGGTCACTCTTTATAGCATGGTAATTTATGAACTTTTCACGCGATACCGAAGCGGCACTACTACTACAGGAACCGCCCAAGATGTCTCATGATAGTAGTGGCACTGATGTATGCTCCATTGTTCCGTGTGGCGTGAGATCGCGATCGTAGGCTACGATTGATTACTAAAGCCGGAAAATTACCCCCGCACAGAATCTTAGCTTCCATTCAGCAAATCACACTGAATCCTTACACGAAAGTGGAAACCGAATTATGCAATCCTTTCGGTTCCGCCTTACATCGAGAAGGACATACTCCCCAAACACGTGTTAACATCTGGTTCTAGCGCGACTGCGGTAGCGTGGGAAAATAGTTTCGTCCTTTCCGAATAAACCCATACGTAAACAAAAAAAAAACCTTCAAAGTGAAAAAGGAAAAAAGAAACACCCCGAGCCACATGTTCGAATGATGATAATCAAAGCAAGCCTGGTGTGGGTGTTTATCCTTCACAATTCACAATTTCCACACATGCACGTCGTTACGCTTTCGGAGGGAATTGATCCTTTTCACCATCACTCCCTCAACATCAGACCAGTGCACGGCTAAGTGTCACCAGCGAGCAGTTCAAAGCCGGAATGTTTTTTTTTTGTGGGAAGAAATGGGAAGCATGTTTATGAATGACGATCCGGCGTTACACCGCCGTCACCCGACAACAGAGAAAGGATATTGTTACACATGATTTCAATGCTTGGTTGAGAGACGTACTCGGAATACGACAGGAACACGTGCACATCTTACAAGAGGTTTGGTAAAATTCGCTGGCTACGAGAACTAGTCCGAAACAACAAATAAGGAAATGAACTCGGTTAATCGATGATTGTCACGGAATGAACGGTACGAGAGGCAGGGGAAGAGAGAGGGAGGGAGACTGGGGAAAAAACATAACAATCGTGATGGAACGTAATCGGTTAAATTAGTGCTACTGTTTTTATGTGTACGAGTTGTGATGAATTCAAGTAGTCAGAGTCATCGTCGTCATCGTTGCGAAAACAACAGATCAGATCTCGCGGCTGCGGGCCAGCTGAGCCAGACCGGGGCCCGTGCTGGACCCAAAACGAGGAAGGATGATCAACGGAACCCCGGCACCATACGCGACATTTTCAGTTTTTGATTGGCTCAATTGGAGTTGCTTGAACTGTGAACTGGCTGCTATCGCGGATGCTACTTGGGAGTGCCTTCACGAGCTTGTGGCAAAGATATCACACTCGTGTTGGCTTGGGGGCCGGTCGGATCGCTACTTCCTCCAACAAACTGTATAGGAAAGCAAACCGAACAGATTCCAGAGGAATTCCATCCAATCTCGTGCACATATCCGACGACGACGACGACGACAGAAGCGACAAGTGGGTCCGGGTAGAGAAGTTTATTTGAATTTATTATTATTATTGCTACTCAGATCGTTGTCTTATTTAGAACATTTCACCGACGGGGCGTTTCGTGGGATCTCCTGAAGATATTTATTTACTTTATGCTGATGAAGTGTAAGCGATGGGAAAACTAGGGGGAATGAAAGTGGCCCGATTCGGAAGCATTGTGTGTCACGACGAATGAAGTAATTGACTGAGGAGTGTAAATGCAAAAGCACAGATAACAAATATACAGACTCGAGCTAAATATTTCAAAATCCTGTGTAAATTTCAAA
Source organism: Malaya genurostris (assembly GCF_030247185.1). NCBI lineage: Eukaryota > Metazoa > Arthropoda > Insecta > Diptera > Culicidae > Malaya > Malaya genurostris. The sequence continues at coordinate 340,083,182 of NC_080571.1, read as the reverse complement.
TTTTCTATACGTTGGAAACACTATTACCACCTACTCGACTATTCGCTGCGTTCTTTCAAAACGTTCCACTGCGTTCCGGAACGATAACAAAATCCTCCTGCCTTTTATAGGAACATTCCAACTACAACAATTTTAACACTTATCACACGATTTCCTTAAGTGTTAAATGCAACTTTTTTTCCAAATCGCATAAATTATACGAGAACTTGATCGAAATTAAACAAACAACTTGTTATTTTAACCAACAGCAATACAAAAATCTAGCGTGAAGTGAATGTTGCACCCAAATCGTGGTGGCACCTCGTGTCGATCATGGTGACATCTGTAAAGGTACGATTACATTAGCCAGTTTATCTGCACAAACTTGTGCATTTTGACTGTATCATAGTGTAATCGGTTCGCAGTTGTCTGCAAGCAGTCAAAATCGGCTTGACTGTCCATCTGTATGCAGTCAAAGTGTGCAGATTATTTGTAACAATGTAATCACAGTGTGATCATAGTCGACAGACAAACAGTTGATGACGGTACAGACAAATTTGACTGTTTCTGAAACTGTTGTGCAGAAGTTGTCTGCCACAGATTCTATGACAACCAAATACTTGTTTATTTCATCCAAACACAAAGCAAAACGTTCCAGCACCAGTATGAGAAGTGAGTACACGTGGTTTTCCCCAAGAGGGTTGGTTTCGTTATCAATTATTTTCTAATGTGTAGAAACCAGATAGTAATAAAAAACCTGTTTTAATCCACCTAGTGATGTATTGATGACTTTCTCGTATCACTCATACTGTCACATTCTTATATATATGGTACTCTTCGAAATAATGTTTATTGCTTCCTGAAAGAAAACAAAAAAAAATCAATTAGCACAACCAACAACCAACAAAATGAAACAGTTTTGCTATTGCAGGTACTTCTGCAGCCGGTGTAAATGAGGTCGGTTCGAATGACCATCTGTTAACATGACTTACAAACTGTATTGATTTTAGTCAATTTGATAAGATTGTATATGATTCGGCCATCGTACTTCAAACGAGGGTTTAAATTTTAAATACTTATAATTTTAGAAATGGCAAAAAAGAAATTTTTAACACTTGCATCCGCGCAAAGTTCAGAGGCTCAGGAGGCCTTTTATTTGAACCTGAATTTGTGAATATCGGTCAAGCGACCTCTACGAAATGTGAGTGAGTTCCATTTTTGAGTATATGACCACTATTTCAGGAACAGGAAGCCGGGAATAGCCCAAGGCTCTTTGTATATGGTGCTGTGGCTCTTTAGTTTTATACACAACTATTGTTTATTTTACAAAAAAGTACTTAAAATCGATCGAAATCGATTAACCCCAATTCTATCGCTTAACCACGTGTACTAAATTCTCACCGAACTGCGTTGTCAATGTCGTCATTTCCGGTCGAAATAATGAAGCTTATCGCATATTTCGTAGAATTCTTATCTCCAGAAGCATAGTACTGGAACGTTTTGCTTTGTACTTGGATGAAATAATTATGAAAAATTAAATAATGAATTAATGAAAAAAGTATTAACTACTCCAAATTAAAAATTGCTGAACGGTAACAGAAAATGTATTTATTTGAATTTTTTTCTAGATTTTGTAAATATTTACCGAATTTTCAATAGCTTATCGTCCGTTCATTAGTTCGATAATTGAATTGATTACAAAGCGTTTGGTAATAAAATTGTGGATCTGTCAAAATCTGAACTCTGCCCAAAGCGAATTCATACCGTTATACCATATTTGAAAGAGCTTGGACTGGAGATAACCTTCCCAAAATTTCAACACTTTAATTGTCATATTTACGGAGGTAGGATGATTCTATCGATTTTCATTGCATTTGATATTTGAATCTACCACTTCATTTACAATTTATTGAAAATGTATTTGTTGCGTCAAAAATGCTCAACAATTGCGAAACATCTTTTTTCACGCTTTCGATCTCGGTGCCACTCTGGATTTTTTAGTAATAGTAGATATATCCGTATGATGTGAGCGTTAAGACACAAACGTGTAGATAATGAACATATGATGTGAAAGAATCTCAATTTTTGTTGTTGTTATGACACCTGCTAAACATATCAAATATACATCATAGTCATAGAACAAACAACATCGTATATTTTCATCATTTAAAAATTGTTGAATTTTGTATTAGAAAGAGATGATTTGGGGAAAGCATTAGAATTATGTTTGCATTTGAGGAAAAATACGGCAGAGTCAAATCAAAATCAGTTTCAAATTCAGGAAGGATACAATCAAAGCACTTGACTGGGAGCTTCTACCTTACCGTCGTATTCATTTATTTCCGAATACTATTTGTATCAAATGACACTAAATCAGTGAACACCAAGATACAGATAGGAAATAAGAAACAGAACAACCAAAGTACTGTAACAAAGATGAAATATTTTATTATAGAATCACTTGAAATGTAAATCATTCAGAGATAAAAAAGTTAGGAAAACAAATATGAATTTAAATTAAATGACTACCATTTGTTTTCATCGAATAGCCACGCATTGACTTTGCACCATTTCAATTCCTACGAAGAAGTCGAAAATGAGATGTCTGATTCTCGAGGTATCCACAAATTGCCAGAAAGATGGTCACTATTTCCTCATTCAAAATAAAAGTATCATTTTAACAAAAATACGCTCACTTCATATTTGGTTAATAAATGATTTTTCGATACATCGAAGAGCTTCGGTTTCATATTTTTAAAAACTGTGGAAAAGTTCAGTATTTGAAATTGTCTAAAATAATAACCAATCCACCATGCGTCTCCGGGCCTAGGAAAAATTGTCTAAAGTTCGAGCGATTTCTATACCTATTTTTGATATTTATAAAACGGAGAACATTTATATTCCTTCTTTAATTGCTTCGAAACACAACACACCAAGTAGCAACGCAACGAACTTCCGTTTGTGAGATCAGATCGATATTTTATTATAATGCAATATTCCGTGAAAAGTTCTCTGCCCCACAAACTTTCTTTCAATGTGATCATTTTGTGCAGAAAATCTGCAATAAACAGCCCACTCCCTATATTTAAGTCTGTAACCAGTTTGATTTGTCTGATCAATGCAATCACAATACAGACATGCTCAAAAAGTCTGTCACAGTCAAACATAACAACTGTCAAAGTATTGACTGTCGGCAGTCAAACTTGACTGTTGCAGTCATTTAACTGTGAATAGTGTAATCACATTGCCAGACCAAATATAAACCGAAGAAAAATTACTTGTCTGTGGCAGATAAACTGTGCCAGATAAACTGGCTAGTCTGATCGTAGCTTAAGTGTTCGCCATGCAGATTGAGCAAATTTTTCAGACAGTTCATATGTGAGCCTGTATATCTGTTTTCTGTGGCAGAAGTATTATGTCTTTTTTATGTATGTACCAGGGGTTGAAATAAGCAATTTTTTTATTCACAGTAAATAAAAATGATCAGTATTACCTTTCATATCACATATTTATTGTAGATATTATAACGAATTGTGGAACGAATGATTTTTCTTACTCTTCATTAAACAGGTTTGAAGTTCAAATGGTTTTCATTTACGGTTCCGGTGATATGATGGTATAAGTGACGAAAACGTCAAAACTCAATTTTATTGGATATGGATTATCCGATATCAATAATTTTATGCTAGTTAGGTGAGTTTGATTCGTCGGTCGCATCGAAATTCCATGCTTCGTAATGTATTTGAAATTTATTCAGCAATACCGTCGTGGTGGAGTAATATCATCAATAAAAACAGGTAATAATATTAAAATACATGCTGCGATAAGTAATAATTATAATGACTAGAAAAACATGTCGAATCACAAAGTAACAGGAGTGTAGGATTTTGCTACTCCAATTCAAACGCTGCGCCAAATGCTGCGCACCTATTAATTCTATAAATCAAATTCATATCAAATAGCGTTTTTTTGGGTTCAATCTAAATAGTGCATGAACATCACCATCAGCATCAACCAGCTGGAAGTAAAACATAGCCTTTCGTCTCTATAATTTCTGTTTGGTGTGGTATATTTTTTTAGTAATTTTGCATTGCATATTTTTTCAACTCTGGTGATAAGGCCTGTTAAAGCAGCAATCCTGAAAAATTACAAATTACAAAAATAACAATTTTCCCCAATTTGAGCTCCCCCGTGCATATAAATTGACGAAAATCATTTATGTACATGCTTCTTTAATATTCCTTAATTCCTTATCACGCATCAGTACACTTCTCAAAGATACAAAATTGGCAATTTTCCACGATTTTATCATTGACACGCGTTATCCTTAGTTAAAAAATCTTGAAAGATACGAGTTGTCGCTAATTTTAATACTCCTCATCAGGATCAACGATATTAGACGTAAATCTTCCACAATGCTCCAAGCTGATCGAATCGTCCAGTGATTTGATCTTACAGGAATCAGTGATAATAGTAGCTCATAATCACTACCGATTTTGTGTGACGGAAGATCAGTATTGATTTTGACCAATGTGATTCAAAGATCACTGATCAACTGATCTTAGAAGGATTAGATCAGTAGTTATCTTTATTGGGAAATATTACAAGCGATCACATTCGCTTGTGATTTCGATTTGATGATCAAGATTTTTCCAGCCCTGATTCAAGGGTATCTTAAAAGTTAACGGGTTTCACTATCTGTAAAGTTCAAGAATTCAACTGCATGATCTTTTACATATGGGTATCGCTTTGTAATTAGAAACAAACATTTGAAAAATGATGCCCATAAGGTTAAAAGTCTAATAATTCGGGAATTACAGACTCGGAAGTTGGATCTAAATGAAAATCAATTCATAATACATTCGTTTTGAACCTACCCAAGTGCTGGTGTCTACTGTCGTGAAATGAGGCTGGAGCAGTCTCATTCACTTGGTAGATACTGTACTGTGTTCCAAGCAGAAATCTACGCGATTCTGTGTGGAGTACAATCGGCACTTCAGCAGAGGATCTGTGGTAAACGAATTTATTTTTGTTCAGACAGTCAGGCAGCTTTAAAAGCACTCAGTTCGAATGACTCACGGTCGAATCTAGTGATCGCATGTCGAACTCAAATTGAAGACCTCAGCAATTCAAATGCTGTTTACTTCTTATGGGTACCCGGCCATTCTGGTATTACTGGAAATGAATGGGCTGATGAGTTGGCTAGAGCTGGTGCAACGAATGATTTCGTTGGTCCTGAACCAGCTTTACCACTTTCAACTAGTTGGATAAAGCACAAGATTCGTTCTTGGGCTGCATCCAAACATGCCAGCTACTGGCGCAGCTTGCAAACTTGCGCTCAGACAAAAGCATTTCTACCAGATTTAAATCTGAAAATGTCAAAGTTTCTACTGCATTTCTCCAAGCAACATTGCAGTATTTTGGTCAGAGCTCTGACTGGACATTGCAAACTCAATTATCACATGGCTACTATTCAACGTGCTGAGTATTATTCGTGTGATTTGTGTGAATGCGATTATGGTACTTCATATCATCTCATATGTAACTGTGCCGCATTAACGCAGCTACGTATCCGGGTTTTTGATTCTCCATACATGGTTGAGTCTGTGTATGCGGAGCTAAAATTGAAGGATATTCTCTCGTTTCTCACCCAATGTGGTAAGGAGCTATAGTCAGAAGGATTCATCGTTCTTCCTGGAGTGAATGAATCCTTTCTGTATTCACCTTAAATAGGGTTTAGCAGATTGTTTGGCATCCTTTAGGGGGTACCGAATTTACTTCTGCTCGTACATACTGCGAATCGTTCTGCATTCTTCCGGGAGTGCAGAATGGTGTCGCTTTTGTAAGATCTCTAAATCCTCTCGGGGGTTGGAGGTTTTATAAACAGCAGACTGTTCGGGACTTCGTAGAGGTTCAGAATTCACTTCTGCTTCCACTAAATGTGATCCTCAGCAGATTGTTCAGCATCCCTTAGGGGTGCAGAATTTACTTCTGCTTTTTTGTGTTTTGTGTCGTCAATTTTCCCCATCCTCCTAGTCCAAACCTTACCATTTCCTTTCAATCCTTCCCTCTTATATATCGGGAAAATGATGCTAAAAACAAATTGATGGCAAGGCACAAATCTCCAAATATCAAGGGGAACGCGGCATTTGAGCCAACTATGATGAGCTAAGCTTTTCGTTCTATATCACTAAAAAGTGATGTCAAGTCTGCTGATTTTTTTTTTCGCAAGATGAAAACCGAATACAAATTATCTGAATGATTTTTATTTTCATTGTGTATGTCATGTTGTTTATCTGCAACTTTTATTATAATATTCTCATGTCTGCAAGTTTTGCGTTCATTTCAAATAGATAAATCTTGCAAGTTTTTGCAAGTTTTAAATTTTATATCGTTGTTTTTTCTAAAACTGAAAAAACTGCACACACTGACCTAAAAATTCATGAGGCAGCCAAAACTATGCGGATTCAGCCGAAAAATAATTTTTACAGCAAGGTTCTAAATTCTTATCATTTTTTGCCTTGAGGAGAGCATCATTTCGTTGTTTTTTCTTCCACAAGAAATTTATACCAACTTCGACGTATATTGTGTCCGATACAATTATGACAGCCGTTTGGAATTTTTTTTGATAAGTGAAATGCACAAAAAAAACAATTGTAAAACATCTTGAAATCTCGATAAGCTACATTTGCTACTTGGGTAAGTTCGTGGAAATCGATCGATACCAGATGCCAAAACCGAACTTGAACTTTCGAGAGCAGAAAACGTTTAAATCATTTTTAGTGCAAGAACCGGACAAAGAACTTCTAATGGGATAACCAGATAAAATCTTAGCCGATACTTTCAGTGTTGGTTTTTGCATGGAAACTTTCTACATGTTTCTCTCGGCTGCGAGATTCATTCCACATATTGAATGTTATGTATTTTGTCTAACAAATTCCAAGTCGTTTGCTGTATTAATTAAATGTATGCGCTTGAAACCAACTATTTAACCTATAAGTTGTTTGAAATCAAAAAGATTTTTGAATACTGAATATTGATGACGAACCTTTCATTTTTATCTAATTGTATAGGAATCAGATATTTTTATCTTAACGAATTAAGTTAGATAATACAGGGTCCGCTATGTAACTTTTTTGGTAACATGCAATAAAACACAAACGGTTCATCCGATTTCAAAATTTATTTTTTCATATTAAAGTACAATCCTTCCGGTTAATTGTGAAATATAATTTCATTCAAATGGCTGCTCGGTTGGCCTTGCAGTACGCCATACGGTCGGTCCAGTTTTTTAGTACATTTTCGATTGTATGCAGCTTTATTTCAGCTATGGCTGCACGAATGTCGTCCTTCAAGGCTTGAATTGTCTCTGGCTTGTCCACATAACACTTATCTTTGACAGCCCCCCAAAGATAATAGTCTAACGGCGTCAAATCACAGCACGTGGCACGGAGCGCCGTGTTGTTGGAACCAAATGGTGTCCAAGTCTTCCTCTTCAAGCAACGGGAAGAACCAATCGCTAATCCTGGCGCGGTAGCGCTCGCCGCGGCAGCTCCTGCCTCATTTTCGAAAAAGATAGGGCCCAATGATGCCGCCAGACCAAAGTCCGCACCAAACCGTCACTCTCTGAGGATGCATCGGCTTCTCCGTGATAACGTGCGGGTTTCCCGTCCCCCAGATGCGACAATTTTGCTTATTAACATACCCGCCGAGATGAAAATGTGCCTCATCCGAGAAGATGATTTTTTGGCTAAAATCGGCGTCTTCTTCAAAGTAAAACTGCACTATTTTCATGCGTTCCTCAAGCGTATACACAATCATTTTCGTTCAGCGGAAGGATAAAACTAAGTTTCTGTCAAATCAGAAGTGACAGTATGGTTACCAATGTCGAAATAACCGCTAGTTAAAAAATGTTAGATCCCTGTATATGTCTATCAAAATTCATTAAAGTGTATAAAAATACTCAAATTATCAATATTATCAAGTTTGAAAAGCAGTTTAATATCATTAAAATTACAAACGTCATTACTGTGAAAACCGACTTTTGAACCGAGGCCCGGAGGGCCCAGTGTCATATACCATTCGAATCAGTTCGTCGAGTACGCAAAATGTGTGTGTGTATGTGTGTATGTAACGTATTTTTGCACTAACTTTTCTCGGAGATGGCTGAACCGATTTTCACAAACTTAGATTCAAATGAAAGATCCTGTGGTCCCGTACGTAATTCCTGAATTTCATCAGGATCCGACTTCCAGATCCGGAAATACAGGGTAAAGTGTGTTAAAATTTTTATACCATCACTGAAAAGGGCGAAAAACCGTAACAAGTTTTCTAAATCGACCTCAAATTTTTTCCAATTGATAGTTTTTATCAGTAGACTGTCAAACAAATCTATTTCGGTTATTCTTTTAAGAATCGAAGAAAATTATTTTGAAGAATACCACACTATTATATATGATAGTATGATTGATATGAGAAAGGCATCATTACACCACTAGGTGGATTAAAACAGGTTTTTATTCATAAAATTTTATTCTGGCTCATTCGGTTTTCGGCTTGACGTGGCCGTTTACCAGAAAAATAAAGAAATTATTTTTTTTATGCTGGATCTTGTTGTCATCTTCTTCCTTGGCGGAGAGGGGTTTTCGTGGCTATCCAGCGAATGAAGGGGGACCAGTGGCTCGCTATTCACGCTCCCGTCCATTGGTTCGGTATTACTGTTGTTGGCGGAATCGTCGTTATTGCATACATTTCGTTGGGTGCGTTGTTAGTTGTAGTTGGGGTAGCTTGTCCTACGTAGGGTACAACTGGTTTCGTTGAGGAGCCAGCTTCATTGTTGTTGATGGTTGTCTCTGATGTACTGGAGTTTTTTTGGGGTTAAAACCAAAGAAATATAGGAATGAATGTGAAAAAAAAACAATGTTATGTAGTACTGAAACTAAACCGCTTTCATCCTGTAACAAATGTACTGCTCACCGAACTGAATTGCGTTGTCAAAGCTGAACGAACAATTTAACGGTCATTTGTAAACATACATTTTTCGGTCCGGACAGCTCGTTCTAATCCGATTTTAATCCTTCTTTCACTCTTCCTGCTGGGTGGTCCTCTTTCCGAAATCAGGATCCGTTTAGAGGGCAGCGAAGTATTTTACTGTGTGTGAACAGGAAATTAAACTTTTAAACTGTTGAGAGCACCGGCCGAGCACCTACATTTCAGGGAGATCCGTTTCTGGAAAGTATAATAATGAGGACGAAGAGAAAATCTCCAACCTTGAAGGAATGCTAAGGTGAGCTTCTGCCTTCGTCGTTCCTCTGTTGCTTATCTTTACGAAGATCTCGTCTCAAAACGGAAAGAAAGGATCCATAAGTAGGCAATAATGAATTACCGATCCCAGCCCAAAAGTGTGGTTCCTTTCTTTTCGAATTCATCAAAACTGTAGAGAGCTGAAGCTACGTCGGATAAAGGCGAAGCGATTGTTTGGAAATTAAAGCTTATTTACGCTTGATTGGTAGCAACGTTCCGGAGTGTCGATGAGTGCCCGATGATGGTGGTGGTGGTGGCGGCGGGATCAGCTCGGTGTGTGGCACAGCTAGGCCGAAAAACTGCTTTCAGGAACAATTTGGTCCGACGAGCTGGCCGATGAAGAACCTCCTAACGGGTCATTAATTGCACTTAAACGATTTGCTGTTAAGCTGCCTTCAACTTCTTGCCTCACTCGATTCCAATCGTCCCGGCACAGGTCACTCGGATAATAGAGTTGTTGTAAATGTTTGAATCTTTGGAAATAGGAACTGCTCGCAGCAGTTGGAGAGCAGCCCATAAACGCAAGTCATAGTGTGCCATGTTTTCGGGAAATATCGCTGACGACGGATCCACGAAAGAAAACGTGTGTCCCTGTTAGAATGAACAGTAGATGAGTTTGAATTGCATGTCGATCCTTCAAACCAATTGTATGTTACACAAAAAAAATAAAATATATTTTCCGGTTAATATCGGCTTGTGGATGTCGATCTAAGCTGCGTCAATGAACACAACAAACGGGAAGCAGTTTTTCCTTTGCACTCTGTCAAACACAGTATGGCTATTTTTATTTTAGTTCAATTACAAAACATAAAAGAATTGAACTGGATACTCTCACTCTCTCTCTTCGGACTCCATCAAAGTGCACCAAGTCCGCCGGCAGGTTCAGGCAGTCTTCGAGATTCTCGAATGGGAAGAGGAGTAAACCCGTCATGGAAACGATGGAACCACGACAAAATGTGGGTCACTACGACGAATCATTTCGCTGTAAATTTGCTTCCTTTCTCCGGTTTTACTGAAGTCACCACCAGAAGTCGTGCTAACCAGCTGTCAGGATTGGCTCGATGATGGACGCAAATTATGATCAATTGATAAAAATTTGCAGTTTGGTGAGATTGTTCCGTTTCTGGTCTGTCTTATAAACGGTTGTTTTGAGGCACCGAGACCGTGCAAAATTTACAAATTCGATAAGTTTCGAAAGAGTGTTGAAATTAATGCAAATGCTTGAACACTATTGAAAATTACTAATAAAGCAAGGCCAGTGTTGGGAATCTCGTTAGGAAAACGGTTGTTCTCTATGGCTGTCCCAAATTCAAATTTGTTTAAATCCATATAATTGGATATTTACGGCTGGACTTGTGTTTAGGAACAAAATATAAACAAACGATAAATTTGAATTAATAACGGAAAGAGTTTGAACCGAAAGCGCATGAGAATCATAACGAAACGAAGCAGGCCTGGCAGCGGCAGTTGGGCGGCGAAGAGAACAAAAGCGCATCAAATTAGACCAAATTAAGAACAAATTAGTTTTTGAAATAAATTATTCTGTTTGGTCGCCGTTGCCGTCGCTGCTTCTGTGTTCTTGTTATTGTTTCCACAGTGTGTTTACGTCGGCATAGGCTACTTGATGTGCGCGCGCTTGCCTAGAAAATGGTGGTGGCGTTTCGTGCTCGAAGCAAAATCTAGCCTTTTCCGGCTTTCTGGAACCCCTTCTGCCACCATCCGCTTGGCACGGTTGGAAGCAAACAGACGAATAGGCGAGTGGCCGGAGTGAGTTAACCCATTTGGGTTTACTAAACCGAGTCTAAACGGAGTGTGGCGCAAAGACTTGATATGCAAAGTCGAGATTGAAAAATTGCGTGGCGTCAGAACGCAGTCGGCACTCGGATGTTTATTTTTTTTTTTTTTGTAGTTTTGAATGGAACACTCGTTGGGCGTCAAACATCGAACAAATGGTTGTAACGAATTAGTTATATTATAGAATTGATCGAGAGTCGAAAGTGATAAAAAAATATGCTGGTGCCACGAGGCCCGAGTGTGTTGACAGATTGTTAAAGCTGTCAAATTCTGACGTTACTTGAACACCAATCATTGCTCGGTAAATATTTCAAATGGCCGCACTAGGAATTGACAGATTCTCTTTGTTTACTTTCTCTACTATCAATTGCTAGGCCATTCACGCGATTATCTCTTGGAAACTTAGTTTTGTAAAAATACGAATAGCTGAAGTAAGCAGTTTATGTTTATTTGAAAAATATGTAATAATATGACGATTTTCAATAAAAGCCATATTAATTGAATGTTGTTGAATAAGTTTTACCGACATCCTTTTGAAAAAAAAAATTGCGCGGAGGTTTCAAATTCGATGATCGATTCAAACAATAAAACCAGATACTAGCTCGTGCAATAGAAATCTTCAAGTTCAGGTAATAGCTGACCAAATACAACAATAGAACTCAAAACAAAGGGAAAGAAAAATGTTTGCAAACATTTTTTCTAGTTTTGTGTCTAGTTTTGCCTTCTCCAGCAGTCGTCGTAAATTGAGAAGGTTGCCGATGGAGGTGGCATTGAATTACCTTTCAACAATCGGGAATCGGTGTGGTTTAATTGTTCCTCCATTCTCGGAACTAGCAAGCAAGAATGCAAGCATGAGTGGATGAACAAGGAAACACTTGAAAATAGAAAAAATTATAAATTCGGAATATTTCAGTATATATAAGTTTTGTCCCTTAGTTTAAGACTCATCGTGTAAACAATGTTGCGCCCGACGTGAGGCCGTTCATCAGCCTGGGCACTAATTATCAAACGAGAATCTAGTCGCTTGATTTGATCTATCTAAGAAACAATTTCATCGGGTTTCATACCGTTGGGCTTACAACTCTGCTCTTCGCCCATTTTAGAAGTCACGACACTTTTGTCCAACCTTTTCCCCACTCTAAACAGTAAATTCAATACAAATCGAAAAAGACATTAAATAAAAGTAACACCATCTCGAGACGGAAAAGGTCAGTCATGTTTAATAGTTTGCGTTTAGTGTGCACCCAGAAGTGTATATCGCCTATAAATCGTGTAGAATTACGCTCTTTTAGAACTCTTTTAGTCTTCACTTTCAAGAGTTATGAAGTAGTATTTAACTTTGCTCATGAATAGTGCTGAAAAGACGAAACCTATAGGCTGTTAAGGCAATGTTTGGCAGATCACTTCTGATGTATAGAATATACCAACAAATTTAAAATGAAATAAACGGTGTAATTGTTATTTTTATAAATAACAATTACACCGTTTATTTCATTTCATAATCTCGCTGAAGCGAATTACGGTTTATTCATATACTAAATTGTTTTGTTTTGAGGCAATTGAATACATAATTCAAGAAATTGTAGTACATAATTCGGAAATGTTTGAATTATTCTGGAACTAACATTGAGATTAATTTGATTAGTTCTGCGTGCACATTTCACACACATTTATATACATAGAAATTTTTATAAAACAATGTTTTCTCTTCCGAGTTTGAGAAATATTCCATATATTTAGAGTTGTTTGGTTCAGTGTAGTGATTGGGAAAACAGTCATATGTGCATTAAAACATTTGTAGTGTATTAACAGATCGGCTGAAAAGTTCGTATCGTTTCTATGAGAGGGTGCCACTAGAATTAAATCCATACCATTTTCAGTTAGTACCAACCTTCAAAAGATACGTGTATAAATTTGACAGCTGTCTGATTATTAGTTTGTGAGATATTGCATTTTGAGTGAAGCTACTTTTGTTATTGTGCAAAAAAATGGAAAAAAAAGGAATTTCGTGTGTTGATGAAACACTACTTTTTGATGAAAAAAAGTGCCGCCGATACCAAAAAATGGCTTGATGAGTGTTTTCAGACTCTGCACCGGGTGAAGCAACAATTCGTAAGTGGTTTGCAAAATTTCGTACTGGTCATATGAGCACCGAAGACGATGAACGCAGTGGACGTCCAAAAGAGGCTGTTACCGATGAAAACATGAAAAAAATCCACAAAATGATTTTCAATGACCGTGAAGTGAAGTTGATCGAGATAGCTGACACCCTAACGATATCAAAGGAACGTGTGGGACATATTATTCACGAATATTTGAATATGAAAAAGCTTTGTGCAAAATGGGTGCCGCGTGAGCTCACAATCGATCAAAAACAACAACGAATTGATGATTCTGAGCAGTGTTTGGAGCTGTTATATCGAAATAAAACCGATTTTTTCGTCGATATATAACAATGGACGAAACATGGCTCCATCACTTCACTCCGGAGTCCAATCGACAGTCAGCTGAGTCGACTGCACGCGATGAACCGAACCCAAAGCGTGGAAAGACTCAACAATCGGTCGGTAAGGTTATGGCGTCTGTATTTTGGGATTCGCATGGTATAATTTTCATTGACTACCTTGAAAAGGGAAAAACCATCAACAGTGACTATTATATAGCGTTATTAGAGCGTTTGAAGGACGAAATTTCAAAAAAAAACGGCCTCATTTGAAGAAGAAAAAAGTTTTGTTTCATCAAGACAATGCACCGTGTCACAAGTCGATGAAAACCATGCTGAAATTGAACGAATTGGGCTTCGAATTGCTCCCTCATCCACCGTATTCTCCAGATTTGGCCTCCAGTGACTTTTTCCTGTTCTCAGACCTCAAGAGAATGCTCGCTGGTAAAAAATTTAGAAGCAATGAAGAGGTAATCGCCGAATTGTTAGTAACCTTTTTTGACACCGCACTTCACTGCGATGTCCCTCGTGAAACGCAGAAGTAATCCATATTGATATATAGTATATTTGGTAACCTGAAACTGAACTGAATTAACAATTATTAACTCATTTTGTGGTACTCCTAATAAAAAATTCTAAACTAGCAAAAGTAAGAGTAAGTAAGTAAGAGAATTAAAAAATCTAAATTAGCAAAAGTAAGATTTTTTTAGTTGTCTCAAAAACTAACTAACTAAAATCAGAAAATCAACTAATTTTTTCGCCAAAATGCTGATTTCGGTCTTTCCGTGCAGGAACGCACAACTAAACTACTTGTTATTGTAGTAGAAATGTTCATTGAAACTAAGTAAAACATTTAGTAAAAAGAAATATTTAATTTTAAATTTTTATTTGCAACTTATATAGTATCTAACAAGATTTTATTTTGTCATCATTATTTCAAAAAGAAAAAAAAACGTTAGGGTTAATCCAAATTCGGTTATTGTCGCTATTTTTTCCTTTTTCGTATATGGAGGCTATGCAATCAATGTGAAAACCAGCTTTTCATCATAGACCCGGAGGTCCGAATTTCATGTACCATACGATTCAGCTCGACGAACTGAACGAATTTCTCGGGGATGGCTGAATCGATTTTCACAAACTAAGATACTAAAGAAAGGCCTTATAGTCCCATACAAAGTTCTTGAATGTCCAGAATGACAGGGTGATTAGCACCAAAACAGTGAAAATAATTCCACTAAATTTTTTCGAAGATGGCTAATACCGATTTTCGCAAACTTCGATTCAACTGAAAGAACTTGTGAAAGCTGATAAGTCGGTACTTCACAAAATCCATCTAAAGGGTGATTTTTTAAGAGCTTGAGAACTTTTTTAAACAATAAAACGCATAAAATTTGCAAAATCTCATCGGTTCTTTATTTTAAACGTTAGATTGGTACATGACATTTACTTTTTGAAGATAATTTCATTTAAATGTTGACCGCGGCTGCGTCTTAGGTGGTCCATTCGGAAAATCCGCTTTTTTATCGACAAATTTTGTTCAGCGATGAGGCTCATTTCTGGTTGAATGGCTACGTAAATAAGCAAAATTGCCGCATTTGGAGTGAAGAGCAACCAGAAGCCGTTCAAGAACTGCCCATGCATCCCGAAAAATGCACTGTTTGGTGTGGTTTGTACGCTGGTGGAATCATTGGACCGTATTTTTTCAAAGATGCTGTTGGACGCAACGTTACAGTGAATGGCGATCGCTATCGTTCGATGCTAACAAACTTTTTGTTGCCAAAAATGGAAGAACTGAACTTGGTTGACATGTGGTTTCAACAAGATGGCGCTACATGCCACACAGCTCGCGATTCTATGGCCATTTTGAGGGAAAACTTCGGAGAACAATTCATCTCAAGAAATGGACCGGTAAGTTGGCCACCAAGATCATGCGATTTGACGCCTTTAGACTATTTTTTGTGGGGCTACGTCAAGTCTAAAGTCTACAGAAATAAGCCAGTAACTATTCCAGCTTTGGAAGACAACATTTCCGAAGAAATTCGGGCTATTCCGGCCGAAATGCTCGAAAAAGTTGCCCAAAATTGGACTTTCCGAATGGACCACCTAAGACGCAGCCGCGGTCAACATTTAAATGAAATTATCTTCAAAAAGTAAATGTCATGTACCAATCTAACGTTTAAAATAAAGAACCGATGAGATTTTGCAATTTTTATGCGTTTTATTGTTTAAAAAAGTTCTCAAGCTCTTAAAAAATCACCCTTTATTATCAGAGATTCGTTCACTTATATAGCCTATCCTCTCCTAGCCTAGCTAATTAATTCTAACAGTTAGGATCTCTGAGTAGATCCGGAAGGAGGAGTCAGAACGCGCAATGTAAATCGGGTTTAACCAATGGGACTCGTGCTGACTGGTATCGATTGTGGTCGATGGTGGGGCATGAGGGACGTGTAGAAGAGGGAAGTGACACAGGCTGTTTTGTTTTGTGTTCTGTTTTCGATGACATAACAATTTGAAACTTGTTGCTTCCTTGTTTCTGTAGTCGAACTTAGTGCTGACATTTTAGTTGGCTTCATGTAGGTAATGTTTTTATTTTATGTAGGTTTCTAGGTTTTCGTGGAAGGGTGCTTTTACGAGTTTTTGTAAGAAGCGTGTGGTTCGGGGTGTGCGGAAGATTTAGTCTTGAATATTTATATTACATGGTCTGGAGGAGATTTAGTCTTAGGTAAGGTTCACATTACACACGTGATCTCATACAAAGTTCTCAAATTTAATTTGTATCCGACTTCCGGTTTCGGAATAATATGTACCAATAAATGGAAATAATGTCGGATACCATAAGAAAATCCCTATTTTTATTCAGATTAAACTTCCGGTTTAGGAGATAGGGTGCTTAGTGTTAAAATATCAATTTCAAGAGTTTTTTTTTCACATAAGTAGCCATGTGATGAGTAGCGAAGTCTTCAAATTGACTAATAAATTTCCCTATTTTACAGATCAAGATAGTCTAAGGCCAAATAGACTCATATGAGATTTTCGTGATATAAAACTCAAATTAGCATGTCTGATAGCCCCATAAAAATATCCAAGTTCTAACATTACAAGAGGAAAAGTTTAACGGATCAAATCGTCTTAGAAAATCGTAAAATATTCTTCCAAGTTATGGCCATACGAAATGGTTTTGGTTATACTGAATCCGTTATTTATTTAAAAACGCCATTTAATTCGAAGGTGCAGAAAATCGGGAAAAATATTTTGAATGGGACTTAAAACTGTTTCAGTTCATAGATAATATTATCTAATAGTTTAATGATCTGAATTTCACTGTACCGGTATCTAGTTTTCGGTTTCGGAAATTTCGGAAACAATGTTTAAATTCATTAAAATGGAACTCACTTCATTTTATATCAGTGTGGTTGAATCGATTTTCACTAACTGAAATTCAAATATAGTAGCTGGAAAGTCCCGGGCCTAACAAAAAGAACACGATGTTTTTGGTTCAAAATTAACTTTATTTATCAACGTAATCTCCATCAAGAGCAACGCAATCATTTCAGCGCCGCTCTAACATTTCAATATCACTTTTGTAGAACGATTTATCTTTAACCGGCCGAGCCCTTTTTTTAGACCTGCGAACAGCCAGTAGCCGCTGGGAACCAAAACTGGCGAATACGGTGGAAGTAGGAGCAATTAGAAGTTCAACTCATGCATTTTTGCTATTATTTTGATTGACTTGTGACACGGTGCGTTGTCTTGATAAAACAACATTTTTTTTCTTTGTCATATGCGGTCGTTTCTTTTTCAACCTTCAAACGCTTCAATAACGCTATATAATATTCACTGTTAATGGTCGTTCCATTCTCAAGATAGTCGATAAATATTACACCACGCACATCCCGGAACAACGATGCCTTAACCCTTCCAGCCGATTGTTGTCCTTTCGGACGCTTTGGACGAGATTCATCAGTTACTGTCCACTCAGATGACGATCGTTTTGATTTCGGAGTGAATTGATGAATCCATGTTTCATCCATTGTCACATATCGATTCCGGTTTGTTACGTTTAAACATGGTCAAACACTGCTCAGCATCATCAACACGTTCTCGTTTTTGGTCAACAGTGGAATCAGAACTAATTGGCACGTTACCCTTGTAATTTGGAGATTTGTGCCTTCATCTATTGTTCTGAAAATAACAAAAGTAGCGTCACTGTTAAAGACTGTCCCAGAAAGTATGGACGCACTGTGATTTCGCTGTTAATTATTCACAAGTGTTAGATATCCAAATTTCATTCGATATACTGATAATATTAGACTACAACAACAGAATATTATTCAAAACATTTGCTACTTAGCCATTGTAGACTAGCTTGCGCACCTTCTTGCGAACGTTCCTCATTAAATTCCGTACAGACTACTTGGCGACAAGTTTTGACACTTTTTTCCAATCTTTTTCGAACTGTTGAATGGTTTCGGCTGCCGATACGTGTTTCCTAAGATGTGCCTTCGTTAATGCCCAAAATTCCTCAATTGGTCGAAGTTGTGGGCAATCTGGTGGATTCATGTCTTTTGGGACCAAAGTGACATTTTTGGTAGTATACCATTCTACCGTTGATTTCGAGTAGTGGCAAGAAGCAAGATCTGGTCAGAAGACAATAGGATCCTTGTGGCTTCGAATCATGGGTAGAAGTCGTTTTTGTAAACATTCCTTGATGTATATTTCGCTGTTCATTGAAGCAGTGGTGATGAAGGGTTTCGGAGTCTTACCGCAGCTACAAATTACTTGCCAGACCATAGCTTTCTTATCAAATTTTTCGACTTCAATCGATGTCTTGGACTGGTTTAACCCTTTCCCCTTCTCGCACCGTATAATATTGTGGTCCCGGCAAGGATTTGTAATCGAGTTTCACGTAGGTTTCGTCGTCCATGATTATGCAGTTCAAATTTACAACAAGAATCGTATTGTACAGCTTTCGAACCCTTGGCCTGATCGATGCTTTTTGTTTCGGACTAACAGATCGACTGAAAAGTTCGTATCGTTTCTATGAGAGGGCGCCACTAGAATTAAATCCATACCATTTTCAGTTAGTACCAACCTTCAAAAGATACGTGTATAAATTTTACAGCTTTCTGATTATTAGTTTGTGAGATATTGCATTTTGAGTGAAGCAACTTTTGTTATTGTGAAAAAAAATGGAAAAAAGGAATTTCGTGTGTTGATGAAACACTACTTTTTGATGAAAACAAGTGCCGCCGATACCAAAAAATGGCTTGATGAGTGTTATCTAGACTCTGCACCGGGCGAAGCAACAATTCGTAAGTGGTTTGCAAAATTTCGTACTGGTCATATGAGCACCGAAGACGATGAACGCAGTGGACGTCCAAAAGAGGCTGTTACCGATGAAAACGTGAAAAAAATCCACAAAATGTTTTTCAATGACCGTAAAGTGAAGTTTATCGAGATAGCTGACACCCTAACGATATCAAAGGAACGTGTTGGACATATTATTCACGAATATTTGGATATGAGAAAGCTTTGTGCAAAATGGGTGCTGCGTGAGCTCACAATCGATCAAAACAACAACGAATTGATGATTCTGAGCAGTGTTTGGAGCTGTTATATCGAAATAAAACCGATTTTTTTCGTCGATATATAACAATGGACGAAACATGGCTCCATCATTTCACTCCGGAGTCCAATCGACAGTCAGCTGAGTGGACTGCACGCGATGAACCGAACCCAAAGCGCGGAACGACTCAACAATCGGCCGGTAAGGTTATGGCGTCTGTATTTTGGGATTCGCATGGTATTATTTTCATCGACTACCTTGAACAGGGAAAAATCATCAACAGTGACTATTATATAGCGTTATTAGAGCGTTTGAAGGACGAAATTTAAAAAAAACGGCCTCATTTGAAGAAGAAAAAAGTTTTGTTTCATCAAGACAATGCACCGTGTCACAAGTCGATGAAAACCATGCTGAAATTGAACGAATTTTGGCAAAAAAAAGTGTGTTTCTATTAAACGATACGAACTTTTCAGCCGAACTGTTATAAAGAAATCGTGTTAGTTTTATTCGTATTCACTACATCTAGTTATGTCTCTGACATTACACACCCGTACATTTTGTAGAGGCAATTAACATATTTGAATTTCAGGAAATACACAATTTAATTGACGGTATTCAAAAAGTAAAATCATGTCAAACACATTTTTAGTGCGTCTGTTTTTTGAAAATGTTTACTAATTGATCATGCAATTAAAAAAAATTAATTTATTTTTATCTGGAATTGATGTAGTTATCAGTTTGATTGTAAAAACATTTTCATTTCCTGATTGTTGGTTCTGGACGTAAGAGAGATATTGTTCTAAAGAAACCCGTTGACCCAAAGTTATTGAACAATAATACCATACTTCAAACACAAAGTCTCACATCCAAGAGACATTCGGAGTGTTCCCAGCACCCGGGGAAGCTATGAGCTAGTCCCAAAATTCTTCGAACCGGGTTGTACTTGTTTCCATATTTGGTATGCATGAAGTGTTATTTCCTGCTTTGCCATCGTCATTTTGGAATCGATGTTCCAGCCACCGGCCATTGGTCATTCTCAGCATACATTCCAACGTTTGTCCAACGGGTTTCGTCGCACATTTCACCGGCCCCAGTCCCAGTAGGCTGCATTCGGGCTTACGTGTGCCGTCATGGGAAAAGGGAATCCAGAAAGCGAGAGAGAGCGAGAGCGAGAGATAGAGGGGGTGGCCCGCCGTTGGTCGACCGATGTGCAAATTATCGTTTTCATGGGAAAATTAAACGGTTGTAAACAATAGTTCTTGGCGGAATGCCGAGAGAGAGAGAGAGGAACTGACAAAAAATATCGATGACGAATGGTCTGAACTCAGGCAAATTTTACGATGGGTGGGAAGGTCGTGCCGTTTCTGAGGTTTGAATACCGATACATGGCGATACATAACGTCCGCGGATTCTAAGAATTAAGCTTATCTGCAGTCATTGACTGCAGGTGGATTGATTGCTTCGGAAGAGCTGGATTCGCCCGTCCTCCACCACCGGCTTGTTAGTTATTCAAGCTGCGTGCGCTTTCACGGGAATTTCTTCGATTGTTTTATGGCTATTATTGACTGGGAATCAGATATTCCCGATACCTACCTACTGGTTACCATCCTGCACTGTTATTCAATTCCGCGTCTTCCATTCCAGCGTACTAAACAATCGAACCACTTCGTCAGTAACTGTAAATCCCCGTTTTAAATACCTGTGTTTCGCCAAAAAAAAAGAATCCATAACGATTTTCTTCAATCTGACGCTGGTCGTAGAAATAATGCCTACGACCTTGGATACGAAAAATATTCACCCGCATCGAGGTATCAAGGTACATTAGGTCCAGTACGTAAGCAAATACCGCACCAACAGCTAAATATCTGTTTACCGGGCAAGTAAACAAATTTACTTCACTCTCATCTCGATTTTCTTGCGGAAACTTTACAAACTCTCATCCGATTTTTACGACCCTCGACGGTAGATAGGTAGGTAGTTCTTTTCGGATTGTATTTATTCTCGTTGGCCGAACCATTTCGTCTTCCTTGTACGGTTATTCGAGCGCAAATATGAACTGTTTATGTGCAACACGTGTTTCCTGACCGGCATTCCAACCGTCATGGCACGCCTCGATCGTTGATGGTTGGCTGGCTGGCGTTCATCTTTTGGTTTTTGGTACGCATCGAAACAGCTATCGGTTGGCGGTGCGGGCAAAGAAGGATGGATGGATGCAGCAATCTAAGTAGCCAAGTAGCATAGCTTGACTGCTCGGCTACTTGGATTCATTTGGATCATCAAACCCGGCACGCAGCAGCTTGCTGATTACCGAGACGGCAGTGCTTCGAAAACGGATGACTCATTTGGCAATGTTTTCTTTTTATACTAACTACGACTGGGAAGCAATATTTTAGCACACAATTTATTATGTTTACTTTCTGTCCAAAAATGTATATTTACTTATGCAATTAGTGAGAGAAAGATAGGGAGAGAGAGAGAGCAACGCACGACGGCGAACAACGGAAAATACTTGCTAGCTTAATTGTAGTGATTGCTAAATATTTATAAAACAGCGAACGGAATTTTAACCTGAACCGGATCGGTAGTCAATAAAATCGACTAGAAGGAAGAGTGAGTAGCTACTGTGGTTGATTCGTAGATCCACTATATTATGTCAAATAACCAAAGACTTTCTCTTTTTCAGGGGGTTTAAAAAATTTTCGATTGAGCAATGTTTCGGCGTGTTCGAAGAATTGTTCTTCTTTAGGTACCAAACCAACACCCAATCCAACTATAAAATCGCATCCCGAATTAAAATCTTTGGTCGACGCTTCAGAAGGTTTGAAAAAAACTTCCTGGCCAAATCTGCTGTCTCACGTTTCCTATCACTATCAAGCGGAAGCTTGCTTGTACTTTTTGATTATCCGGAATATGGTATATGGAAGATTTCTCAATTGTTAACCAATCCATCAACACCTGTCAATAAAACTTTGATATTACAAGGAATGAGATTTAGCAAAGAATTCTCTATGCCAATTGATTGATATATTGAAGCGGCATTGACAATAATAGCCCTCACACCAGGCAATAGTACAGTCAATATTCAGTACAGTCAATCCTTCGTCAAAACGTCCCATTCGAATGAACTTGATTATTCATTATGAATAGCATTGTCGAGTGGTTGAGTGTTGACAATAATATCGCCTCATGTGAGAGCCACTAATCATTTAGATTGACAATAATATTGATTTGTGTAGTCCCTCTAGTGACAAGAGCGGACACTTAAGTCATCACATGAGCCAGCTCGCGATTCAGCTCCCGAGTCAGCCCCAAATCCAGCTCACGAGCCAGTACATAAGCCAGCACATGAGTCGACTCGCGAGCTAGTTCTACGAAGCATGCAACTCTCGCTCGATCTAGTAGCAACACTGCACACGAGTGTGTGCTAGCTCGAGTGTTTCGTATTTGAACGAGCCAGGAGCTCTGTCGATGCGGTTCTCTGCTGATGCAAGCACACGCTCATGAATCTGGTTTGAAAAGCACAGCACATGAACTTCATAAACACTCACAGCAGATACAGTGCAGCTCGTGTGCTGTGCTCGGATAGAAAATGTACTTTGGCTATTGGTTTCGAATTCAGGTTCCGAAAGTAGTGGTCAGAAATTCCAAAACGGAACTTACACAAATTTTTCAGAGATAAAAAATAAAATTTTAGCACAGATAATAGTACGAGGATCGGTTCGGGTTTACATCTCATCCAAGTCAGTCGATAAAACAAAACCGCTTACGTTGGGGACAGAAGAAACCAAGTACAGTATTGTGTAGTGAACAATAGACCTCGAAAATGAGTGAACAAAACGAACAAAAGCTACCGCCGGTACGAAAGAATACAATTATTGTTGACTTCAGGCAGTGCAAAATTCGACCTTCGATACGAGAACTTGAAGGTTTGCTTAAGGAGCAAATGCATCTTTACATTAAACGTGTGCTTTTACTTCAATGCAATAAGACTAATAATGTTGTTTACATCCAGTTTTATAAAGAGTTGGATGCAATTCAATTCGCAAAAGACAATAACAATGTGCACTATGCGGAGCACGAGAACATTAAGTACAACTTTCCAGTATATATGGAAGATAGTGCTATAGAAGTGCGTGTGCATGATCTTCCCTCAAGCGTTACCGATTCTTATATTCGCAAAACTATGTCCCAATACGGAGAGATTCTCTCTATCGAAAAAGAAAAGTGGAAGAATTTTTTCCCCGGTATTCTAAATGACGTACGTTTGTTACGCATGCGCTTGAGGAGGCCTATACCCTCTTATGTGACATTCGGTTAGGATACAAGAATACCGTGCAAATCACTTGCTACCTATGACAATCAGATGGCCACATGTCAATATTGCCAGAAAGCTGTTCACTACGGTAAGCCATGTGATAAACCGGACAAGGAGACAACTATACCAAAGGACAACGGCGCTTCCTTCACATCAACCCCAAGCAACCCCAGTACACCTGTGACAGTCACCAACAACAACCCCTATAGAACAAAGTACACCAGCTGCAGTTAACAGCTTACCATCCAACCAACCAGCAACTGCAAACAATGTACAACCAGGCGCATCTACAGCAACTAGCAACGAAATCAACAACAATACCACGACAATGGATGACGACACGAACCACGAACAAACTGCCCCTCAATCCTCGCAGGAGGAAAATGGAAGCTCCTCTCCCCCTAGAAAAAGGGTGACAACGAGATCCAATACAAAATAAATTTTATCTAAAAACTCAGCTAAATCGGCCACGTAAAGCAAATAGGCCTAAATAAAATATCTTTCAAATAAAAAAAAAATAGTACGAGGAAACCAAATCAGGTGAACGAGGGTGATGCCCAAGTAATTGAAACCTAAACCGTTGATTTTAACCATGGTAGCGATACTCATGTGCTTAATGAAAGTCCATATCACAGCGATTTCGGTCTTCAATCGCTTCATTATTGCACGATGATACTGACTTTGTTCAGATTTGAGGTAGTCCTCAAAGTGTTGAACTGAAGCGTAGTGGAAATTCTGCATTAAAATATTATCGGAGACTTTTCTCCCTATCGATTATCTCTTTAGTGATATTTCTTTGGGTAAAAATTCGTCATCTTGTTTCGCTGACACTTAAAATCACCGGTGAACTTCGAGGTTCAGAGTTTTGTGGATGCTTGTTTAATGAATGAAAATATCGGAAGTGATTTTTTCCGTCGCCGAGTTTTTTTTTAGAAAATCTCTTGAACTGATTTTTTTCACGAGTGATAGTGAAATAAACTTTTTCTGATCATAATTTTCTGAACACTGCTATTATTATTAATATTATTGTCATTTATTTTATCTCGGTTTCATCCTCCAATTTATGTGGTTTCGACTTCGTAGGACCTGCCGCTGAGAGCTAAATTGGCAGTGTAGTTTTGACCATCACGTAACTCTCAAAATCTCTATCTCAAAGAGTAATCTATAAGATCTACAGCCCCATAAAATTTCTCAAATTCTTTTTTCGTTTCTGTTTCCGATTTCGGGAGGGGTCAAGGTCTGCAATTCACAAAAGTGTAACGACCGTAACGCCTCCAAGTCACAAAAAACTAAAGCATAACGCTTCGTAACGCCAAAAACTTATAGGAGTAACATACGCCTCGTTTCGTAACGCCTGCAACTAACAAAAAGTAACACTTCGTAACGCCTAAAAATTACTAAAAAGTAACGCATCGTAACGCTTCTAATCTGCAAACAAGTAACGCTTGTAACGCTTTTTAATTTCTATAACTCATAAAAAGTAACGCATGTAACACTTCATAACGCCTATAGTTCACATAAAAGTAACGCATGTAACGCTTCGTGCCGCCCAAAACTTATAAAAAGTAACGCATGTAACGCTTGAATCTTACAAACAAGTGACGCTTGTAATGCTTCTTATCGTCAAAACTCACAAAAAAGTAATGCATGTAACGCTTTGTAACGCCTCTGATCTACTAAAAAGTAACGCATGTAACACTTCGTAACGCCTATGATTCACAAAAGAGTAACGCATGTAACACTTCGTAACACATATGATTCACAAAAAAATAACGCATTTAACTCCCGTAACGCCCATAATTTACAAAAAAAGTAATGCATGTAACGCTTTTTAACGCCTATAACTTTAAAAAGAGTAACACATGTAACGCTTCGTAATGCCTACGATTCACAAAAATGTAAAGCATATAACTTTTCGTAACGCCTATAACTTACAAAAAAGTAACTCATGTAACACTTTGTAGCGCTTATGATTCACAAAAAAGTAACGCATGTAACGCTTCGTAACGCTTATGACTCACTAAAAAGTGATGCATGTAACGCTTTGTGACGCCTATAACTTACTAAAAAGAAGCACATGTAACACTTCGTAACGCTTATTATTCACAAAAAAAGTAATGCATGTAACGCTTTGTGATGCCTATGATTCACAAAAAGTAACGCTTCGTAACGCCTATAACTCACAAAAAAGTAACGCATGTAACACTTCGTAACGCTTATGATTCACAAAAAAGTAACGCATGTAACGCTTCGTAACGCTTGACTCACTAAAAAGTGATGCATGTAACGCTTTGTGACGCCTATAACTTACTAAAAAGCAGCACATGTAACACTTCGTAACGCTTATGATTCACAAAAAAGGAATGCATGTAACGCTTTGTGACGCCTATGATTCACAAAAAGTAACGCTTCGTAACGCCTATAACTCACAAAAAAGTAACGCATGTAACACTTCGTAACGCTTATTATTCACAAAAAAAGTAATGCATGTAACGCTTTGTGACGCCTATAACTTACTAAAAAGTAGCACATGTAACACATCGTAGCGCCTATTATTCACAAAAAAGTAACGCATGTAACACTTCGTAACGCTTATGATTCACAAAAAAGTAATGCATGTAACGCTTTGTGACGCCTATAACTTACTAAAAAGAAGCACATGTAACACTTCGTAACGCTTATTATTCACAAAAAAAGTAATGCATGTAACGCTTTGTGACGCCTATAACTTACTAAAAAGTAGCACATGTAACACATCGTAGCGCCCATTATTCACAAAAAGTAACGCATGTAACGCTTCGTAACGCTTATGACTCACTAAAAAGTAATGCATGTAACGCTTTGTGACGCCTATAACTTACTAAAAAGAAGCACATGTAACACTTCGTAACGCTTATTATTCACAAAAAAAGTAATGCATGTAACGCTTTGTGATGCCTATGATTCACAAAAAGTAACGCTTCGTAATGCCTATAACTCACAAAAAAGTAACGCATGTAACACTTCGTAACGCTTATGATTCACAAAAAAGTAATGCATGTAAGGCTTTGTGACGCCTATTACTTACTAAAAAGTAGCACATGTAACACATCGTAGCGCCCATTATTCACAAAAAGTAACGCATGTAACGCTTCGTAACGCTTATGACTCACTAAAAAGTAATGCATGTAACGCTTTGTGACGCCTATAACTTACTAAAAAGAAGCACATGTAACACTTCGTAACGCTTATTATTCACAAAAAAAGTAATGCATGTAACGCTTTGTGATGCCTATGATTCACAAAAAGTAACGCTTCGTAATGCCTATAACTCACAAAAAAGTAACGCATGTAACACTTCGTAACGCTTATGATTCACAAAAAAGTAATGCATGTAAGGCTTTGTGACGCCTATTACTTACTAAAAAGCAGCACATGTAACACTTCGTAACGCTTATGATTCACAAAAAAGGAATGCATGTAACGCTTTGTGACGCCTAAAACTTACTAAAAAGTAGCACATGTAACACTACGTAGTGCCTATTATTCACAAAAAGTAACGCTTCGTAACGCTTATAACTCACAAAAAAGTAACGAATGTAACACTTCGTAACGCCTATGATTCACAAAAAAGTAATGCATGTAACGCTTTGTGACGCCTATGATTCACAAAAAGTAACGCTTCGTAACGCCTATAACTCACAAAAAAGTAACGCATGTAACACTTCGTAACGCTTATGATTCACAACAAAGTAGTGCATGTAACGCTTTGTGACGCCTGAAACTTACTAAAAAGTAGCACATGCAACACTTCGTAGCGCCTATTATTCACAAAAAGTAACGCTTCGTAACGCTTATAACTCACAAAAAAGTAACGCATGTAACACTTCGTAACGCTTATGATTCACAAAAAAGTAACGAATGTAACACTTCGTAACGCCTATGATTCACAAAAAAGAGGAACGCATGTAACTCTTCGTAACGCTTATGATTCACAAAAAAGTAACGCATGTAACGCTTCGTAACGCCTATAGCTTACAAAAGAGTAAATAGTTCGAAATAGTTTCGCTCAAATTTTCAATCAGTATTTTTGGCATAACCAGAATGTAATTGCTTATTTTGGATGGCCGAGTTAGAGGCATCTACATGCAAAAAAATTTGGCATAAAATGAATATTGGAAAAACGAAATTGAAAGGTTTTATTTGATATTTAAAAAGCTTTTCACTTAAGTAGCTGCCTTAGTCGATTGTAATGACAAAGTTTCGAAGTAAGTTCTAAATCGCTTGTAATTTTTTTTTATTGGAATTCAAAGACGTGAATCGGACAGTCCTCTAGCTGGGTAAATCTAGAACAAAAAAATATAATACCTGTAATTGTTGATTTCCTTATTAAGCTTTGTAATAATTAAATCAAAATATGAAATCGAGTAAATAAAATCTTTGTGGTGAATCTCGTACAAAATTTTAACATCCTTTGCAACATGGAGGGTATCACGATATTGAAAAATCATTTTCATTGAATTTTGGATAACCAGATTCAATTTGTGGGCTCAACAAAAATACTGTATTCACGTTCTCCAGTTATGTCTGTGACATTACTCGTCCGCCTTTCTTTGCTCCGAAGAAGATTTACTCGTTGCAGAAAAAAGCAGAATATTTATCGTGAATGAGCCATGGATATGTTTTTTTTTTCGACGTCCAGAATTACTAATAGTTTCTGATTATTTTGAACTATTTCGTATACCACAAGTGCAAGAAAAACGTGTATAAGTAAGGATATTTATGATTATTATTGTACTCACTCAATGATAGGAAGATGCTGAGTAGCGATCTTCTAAACATTGTGCAATGTTTAAAAAATAATTTTATCATAAACGAACAATTATTTCTGCTATGCAAAACTGACATGTGACAATCGCGTTTTCGATGTTCGGCAAAAAACTGGCACCTTGCTGGAACATCGGTAAACTCAGTAGCTGATTTCGTTATTTTTGTTCATTACTGACGTCAACGAATTATTACCATAAGTTTCGGTGAAATGTGAAGTTTTTCTGAAATATCAATCAATATTTTGTTTTGGAATTGTTTTTACTTGTATTAAAATGTATATGATTCAGATTATTGAATCTTTCCAGATTTTCTTTTCTGGAATTAAAGCGCATATTAACTGAACATGTTTTAAATTTTTATTTTAGAATACAAATGGTATTAGCTATCTCATCTCCTTGTACAAAATTTTATCAATCATTGATTTTTGTTTGATTTGTCTGTGTAACCTGTCCCCAATGGTTACATACAAAACAAAGGCCTGCTGTGAGGCGATTTCGAGAGAAGCTTTTCAATCCGCAATTACACGCTACAAAAAAAGTCCCGTTGGCACACATTCAGTAGAAAGTTCAGGTGCCAGAAATGACCTCACGCTGGATCTAATCGTACCAAGAATGGGATTTTAATCTCGTTTTTTTTTTGGTTTGGTTCGGACCGAGCTAAACTCAATTAATTGCCCGTAGTCTAAATTGATGCCACCGTTCCGGAATGCGCGAAGATCCGAGTGCCGAGAGTGAGAGCAATAAAGGAAGAGTGGCTCCAGCGCCAGCGGCTGATTCGATCGGTAGAAAGGTGATGGTCGCAACGGGTCGCGCCACCCAAGGGCACTGATCCAACGGCGATCGACCAGAAGCTAGACCGAGTCGAGGTCATTCGTTCCAATCAACGAACCGTCATATATTTGCCTCCTTCTTCTCCTAGCCATAGAACGTGAGATTATGGTCGGACGGACCGTACACAAAAACAACCGAACCGGGCAAACGAGGAAAGAAAGTCAAAACAAAAAAAAAGCAGGAATAAAACCCAGGTTAATCAACTTTTACGAAATAGAAAAGCAATTTATTATGAATAATAAGCATAATAAGATGAAGCTGCTTAGATGGAAACGTATAGAACAGAAAGACGATGAAAGAAACAAAAAAAAATGACTAGAACAAATTTGATCTTAAAATTAAAAGGGAGGCAGGCAGAACAGGAGAAACGTACAGATTAGAGAAACTTTTTCTGATCCACCTCCAGGATTACCCGCCCCCCTTATTCTGTGCCGTCTGCTGTGCCCTAAACATCTATAATTTACCAGTATTTTAAACCGCAATTACTGGAGCTGGAACGGTTCGTAATTAACCGGCAGCGTCTTCCATCTACGGGTTGGGGATCGAGATTTGATCCCGCCGCTGTGAGCATCGATGAGCATGCTTTCGAACGTGGCCAGCCGCCGGGTTAGATCGGCAATGTACTCGACCGCCCGTTTGAGGGTTTTCACTTTCGAAATGCGCTTGGACGAAGATCGTGTCGCTGGCACCATCTGGCGGAGCCTAGCGAAGGCATCGTTCACTGCACGCACTCGGACGCGCTCCCGTTGATTGCGTCGCTCGATGATGGTGAAGTGTTTGCTGTTTGCGCTGTACGGTTTGTAGTTGGTGTTGGTGTGCGCAAGAGACGGTGTCGGCAGAGACGGTGATTGGACTGAAAGATGCAAATGAAAAAAAGTTCAAATGTTGTGTTATGTAATATTTTATGAATTGAATTATTTATATAAGTTCATGAATTAAATCTAAAGCTAGAACTAATTTAATCGAAGGTAAAACAATTTTTTTTCGCACGGATGCACAATGATGCCAAAGTGGCAGAAATCCAAAAAATAACAGTTCGGCTGAAAAGTTCGTATCGTTTAATAGAAACACACATTTTTTTGCCAAAATTCGTTGTTATTATTCAACATATTTGCCATCAGAGGCGATACAGCGATTATAGCGATCTTCCAACTTTTCGATACCATTTTTGTAGTACGATTTGTCCTTTGCCTCAAAATAGGCCTCAGTTTCAGCGATTACCTCCTCATTACTTCTAAATTTTTTACCAGCGAGCATTCTCTTGAGGTCTGAGAACAGGAAAAAGTCACTGGGGGCCAAATCTGGAGAATACGGTGGATGAGGGAGCAATTCGAAGCCAAATTCGTTCAATTTCAGCATGGTTTTCATCGACTTGTGACACGGTGCATTGTCTTGATGAAACAAAACTTTTTTCTTCTTCAAATGAGGCCGTTTTTTTGAAATTTCGTCCTTCAAACGCTCTAATAACGCTATATAATAGTCACTGTTGATGGTTTTTCCCTTTTCAAGGTAGTCGATGAAAATTATACCATGCGAATCCCAAAATACAGACGCCATAACCTTACCGGCCGATTGTTGAGTCTTTTCACGCTTTGGGTTCGGTTCATCGCGTGCAGTACACTCAGCTGACTGTCGATTGGACTCCGGAGTGAAGTGATGGAGCCATGTTTCGTCCATTGTTATATATCGACGAAAAAAATCGGCTTTATTTAGATATAACAGCTCCAAACACTGCTCAGAATCATCAATTCGTTGTTGTTTTTGATCGATTGTGAGCTCACGCGGCACCCATTTTGCACAAAGCTTTCTCATATCCAAATATTCGTGAATAATATGTCCAACACGTTCCTTTGATATCTTTAGGGTGTCAGCTATCTCGATCAACTTCACTTTACGGTCATTGAAAATCATTTTGTGGATTTATTTCACGTTTTCATCGGTAACAGCCTCTTTTGGACGTCCACTGCGTTCATCGTCTTCGGTGCTCATATGACCAGTACGAAATTTTGCAAACCACTTACGAATTGTTGCTTCACCCGGTGCAGAGTCTGGATAGCACTCATCAAGCCATTTTTTGGTATCGGCGGCACTTTTTTTCATCAAAAAGTAGTGTTTCATCAACACACGAAATTCCTGCTTTTCCATTTTTTTCACAATAACAAAAGTAGCTTCACTCAAAATGCAATATCTCACAAACTAATAATCAGACAGCTGTCAAATTTATACACGTATCTTTTGAAGGTTGGTACTAACTGAAAATGGTATGGATTTAATTCTAGTGGCGCCCTCTCATAGAAACAATACGAACTTTTCAGCCGATCTGTTAAATTTATTTTTTTCCTGCACTGTATTAATTTTTTTGAATTCTCAGATAAGTGAAGGATTACAGTTTAAAGTATAAAAGTTGTTGAATAAGAAATAATCTCTCCATATCCTCTCAAAGATAGGGCATTTTAAACTTTCTTTTCATCTTTCCATACAAAATATATGGCACAAAGATGATGTGTTGCGATTAGAGTTCTATATAGGTAAGAAAGGGCTGCCACTGTTCAATAGTATTTGATTTTATAGCTTTTTTTTCTCTTCTTTTCAAAAACCACTATGCGATCCTGCACATCTCTGCACTTTAA
Organism: Malaya genurostris; assembly: GCF_030247185.1. Lineage (NCBI taxonomy): Eukaryota > Metazoa > Arthropoda > Insecta > Diptera > Culicidae > Malaya > Malaya genurostris. Next base: position 340,051,513 of record NC_080571.1, on the reverse strand, counting down.
AAGTTATTTTCAATTGTTTGCGGGGTCGACAGTAAAAATCACAAAGACAAGTGCTATACTTTTGTAAATGAAGTCGGTGCGAGTAAATATCAGTACACTGAGCTAAATTTTCATTTTCACATTATATGATATTCTAATGATTTTTCACTATTAGCATTTCCAATGATAGCTACAAAGTGTATTCAACATCATGTCAAATATATAAGATAATCTTATGAAACATAAAACTCTTCGTAACGTTATTTTTACAAGATTTTCATATAACGAGTGAAATTTATTGGCCCGCCCTATAACCATTACTAGATATCCACCCAACATACATTGAAACAATTTATGAAGCGCATATTATATTCGCTTCGAATTAATATAGATAGGTTTATCTATATCATATGACTGGTTTTATAAAATTTATATATAACTTTTCGTGGAGGTCATCCCAGTTCTATGTAGCAGTTATATATAGATCAAATGATTGCTATTTGATTGAATAAGTGATACATATAAGATTCAAATTGAAGAAAAAATACTGCGTTTATGGTGCTTAAGGGAATCAAAAACAACAATAAAAATAATTGTCTTATCAAAAACTTATTGTTATATTTTTCGTATATAAAGAGTTTCATAATAACATATTATTTTAATATTTCAACTACACTTACTTCTTTGGGACTGGCTGATTTCATCGGATATTTACTGTTACCAGACAAATCAGATGCACTCCGAAAAGCTGATAATCGGAAACTACTCCGTAAGGCAGCACCTCCTGATATTTGCGGAGGAGACGTGGGATCCAGAAACTATAAATGAAAAATTTAAATCCTCATACTAGACAGACAGAGTAATGAAACTTCAGGGGCATATCCTTGAACGAAGTTGAATGAGTTGTCTTGTCAGCGATTTCAAATAACAGAACTTCCTAAAAACTGAGGACACAACTCTTTCTTCAGCTTCAAGCAGTACGATTCACAACTATTCTTGTGTAAAAACAAACTCTATTGTATGTCTAAGTTAAAATATTATTTCTTGTTATTTTCTTCAGCTGTCTCGTTTTCTTCTTTGTTGCAGATTTGATGTACGCTTCCAATGAAAATTATAAATTTTCACATTACTTTTATTAAACATAACCAGCATGCGATTAATAGAAGAATGTAATGAACATTAAAATTATATTGGCTTAAGTTTTATCGATTTTTCGCATAACTTGTATATGGTATGTTTATCATTATCATAAAGATTATGAAGGTATAAGATTTATTGAACATCATTTAGATTTTATGTAGAGTTCCATTAAAGATCACAAGTTGTCATATGTCTTTTGTGAAATACCATCTGCGTACGATTCATCCAATGAATATAAATTATGTAACGAGTTAGGTTTCATCGGATTTCCATATACATTATATGGAATATTCTTATAACTTTCATTATGGTAACGTCTATTTAGATTTAACGTACACTTTAAATAAAGATTACAAGTTTTCATATAACCTCTATAAATAATACTCTTAATACGATTCGTATGACAAATCTGATGAATATAAGTAAGATTTTCATTTCAGTGTATATCAGGCGTTGGAATAAACTAGTAGCGTTTTTTCCGCTAAGTTTCATGATTTTTAGTTAAAGTGTCATTGCAGTGCCGTTTTTCAAAGTATAATCCATCGATATGTACCACTTTCTGTCATCTTTCTGGTAAGACTCGGATACCACGTTTGAAAAATTTCTTTTCCTCAGATTCGACAAATGAATCGATCCAATTTTTGGTGGTGTCGTAGATTTTGAAACTGACCTGACAGGTTATGCGCCATGCATTGGAACAATGTCTGATAAAAATTGGCGGCTGAGGCAGAACTTTTCATTGCAGCGATTACAAAAAAAAACTTTTACAACTTTCGAAACATGGAGTCTTGCATTGTCATGAAGCAAAAATATTATGCCATGAAGATCTTCATATTGCGTTCGTTTTTCATGCAATGCTCTGTCCAAACGCAGCAAGTGTAATATGTATATGGAACCAGTGATGGTGTCACCTAATTTGAGTAGCTCTTAATAAATAGCGCCCAGTTGATCCCACCACATGCACTTTTTCTGTCCATATAAAAAATTCCCGAATTTGAACCACGAAAACCACTTTATGCATGTTTGCTCAGCGTTATTTTTTTCGTCATTTTTCATTTTACATAGTTTAATAAGATACTTTAACATAATAAAAATCCACTATTATTAGTAAAGCGGTAATATTGAACCAAATTTTATTTTGTACTTGTGTTTGCGTTCTTTCATAAAGTCGAAAAACTTAAAAAATGCTAAATGCAGAGCATTTTCCAAAACTTTATATTTTTGTTAAAAACAGAAAAAAAACACTTTTTTGATTGTTACTCTCCCATCCTTAATCATAGTGCAATAAACTACATCCGTTGTATGTTACAACCTATCAGAAAATAAAAATATTAAGAAAAGCCCTTCTGGAGAAAATTGATGCTTTCAAGATATATGGAAAAAGTTTTTTTTCTCATTTTACATTTTCCACACAGGTTTAATCATTATTTGAAACATTAGTGAAAGCTCCTAATCAATCACGAAATAAATATAAATACACAAGTTAATTTAATAAAAAAGTCGTCATCATGTCACTTTTAGGTGGGTCGAATATTTTTTCATACATTATCAAGATGGAAATATATTTAGAGACCTCAAATTATTAAAAAATTATCCAGTTGACGTTTATCGACGCATTTATGGTTTTTGCCATCTTTTGTATGGAGAGGCATCACTGTGGGATGTGGCACCAGTTAAAGTTTTCAATTAGACAATTTTGTTGCAAGTTTGAACACAATGGTCTAAAACAATAGTTTTAGACCGGTTCTTAGCTCCAACCATCATGTTATATAATTGAACCATTAATTAAAGTGAATACTGTTAACTCTGTTCAATGCATTGGTTCAAATGTTGAGGTGTCATATAACAAAGTATCGCATGATGTACGACGGATGTCACTAAAAGTCAGCGTAACTTTTTTTACTCATTTGTTTTACGCGGGTCAAGATGTCGTAAAACGGACCCGGTTTATTATTTATACTTTGTATAAAAATAACCTAAACAAAGTAAAATTTGCAATACAATATTATCTAGCACTACCTTTAAATGTTTCTGCTCTTTTCTTATCCAAAATATTGGATATGAATCGTTCTTCTCCTAGTATAAATACCACTCCTTCATGGACGACGAAACCTACGTGAAACTCGATTACAAATCCTTGCCGGGACCACAATATTATACGGTGCGAGAAGGGCAAGTGTTAAACCAGTCCGAGACATCGATTGAAGTAGAAAAATTTAGTAAGAAAGCTATGGTCTGGCAAGCAATTTGTAGCTGCGGTAAGATTTCGAAACCACCACTGCTTCAATGAACAGCGAAATATACATTAAGGAATGTTTATAAAAACGACTTCTACCCATGATTCGAAGCCACAAGGATTCTGTTGTCTTCTGGCCAGATCTTGCTTCTTGCCACTACTCCAAATCAACGGTAGAATGGTATACTACCAAAAATGTCACTTTCGTTCCAAAAGACATGAATCCACCAGATTGCCCTCAACTTCGACCAATTGAGAAATTTTGGGCATTAACGATGGCACATCTTAGCGAAACATGTCTCGGCAGCCGAAACCATTCAACAGTTTGAAAAAGATTGGGAAAAAGTGTCAAAACTTGTCGCCAAGATGTCTGTACGGAATTTAATAAGGAGCGTTCGCAAGAAGGTGCACCAGCTAGTCTACAACGGCTAAATAGCAAATGTTGAGAATAATATTCTGTTCTTGTAGTCTAATATTATCTTGTGAATTATTTACAGCGAAATCAAAGTGCGTCCATACTCTCTGGGACAGTAGAAGTAGATGCTTAGGAGATGATTTCAATTTATGATTTAATGATGTTAGATTGATTTTTACAGGCAGATAGTAAAAGGCGAAAGATTTATTCGACAATTGAAGAGAGATCAGAGTACTACAGGCAGATAAAGCTAGTTTGATTGATGAGATCGATTATAAAATGTGAATAATTAGCATTCGAGAACCAAGTAATATTGATCGAATATGATTTGAACATTTTTCCGGCAGAGTCATTAACAACGGAGATGCGATATAAAATTCCAGATTAAAGAGAATTTGCGCGATGTGTGAGTTTACTATCGACCTCTTCATTCTACTAGAGATTTAAACATATGATCATATGTGTCCGGTTTCCTAGGATGGTGCTGAGCTGGACGATCTACAAAACTAACGATTATTACAAAGCAAATAATATGCACTGAATCACAAATTCACCGCAGTTGGCAGAAATCGTTAGTATTCCAGCTCTTTGCTTCTCGAATGGAAAATGATTACATTGCATAAAAATCAATAAACCGAAACTTTTTTTTACCAATGGTGATCCGACTGCATATGATGTTTATGAATGATCATGTTTCTCTTAAACGCATCATTGACTGAACCTCTACTACTACTACTACTGCAGTCCTCGACATTGGTTAACGTCCCCTTGAACTTCTGCCGGTAAATACAGTACATATGGTAAATATTAATTATAAGGTAAGACACAATAACGGGAATCTCCAATCAATACATTTTTTATCAATTCGCAGTGTTTGGTCATGCCTATCGTTTGCAAGTCGACTAAAGTGTACGGTACTCTTATTTTGAATGATAATATTCTATGTCGAAGGATTTCATCACAATTCACAGCCAGTTCCCGTTATCTTATTCATCAGTAGAATCACTTCCATCAAACACGAAAGCCATTACGAATGCAAATAACTGTACATTGGACAAAAAGTGTAACATTCATATGACAAGAAGAATTATCATGATGAGCTATATTAGCAACACAATTACCAATTACTTGTTTCTCCCGATATCAACCTTAAGAACCTTAAGTGTGTGCTGAATGGCGGAGAACGAGTACTAGAATTGAACCTTTCGTAAAATCTCTCAATAATAGGCAAGCAGACACCCTTATTCTGAATCAGCCAATTCCCCTAGAATTTCTCTATCAGATTTTTGTCTCCTGATTTTTTTTATCTTACTTAATAGCTTATTTGAAATACGTTTGCTTCGATTGATTACTTTTAATCGACGATTACTGGTTTGCATAGATACAAAAAGCTGACGACGAACGGACTTAAGCTTAAACTTAAGGATTATATATATATATATATATATATATATATATATATATATATATATATATATATATATATATATATATATATATATATATATATATATATATTTTTTTTTTTTTTTTTTTTTTTTTTTTTTCAGCGTGTTATCATTGGCAACTTGTTGAACTTGGTCATATATAGTATAACAAGAAGCCTCCAGATCGTCTGTTTTACTGGTTAATATTTCCGGAAGCTCGTTCTTAATTATGGTTTTCTGTAACGAAGGTAACTCTGTGGCAATTTGTTCATCATCCTGAATTTCTTCTTTAACAATAATGTCATGAAAATAAACAAATGAAAAAAACTTTATTGACTTTTCAGCTTTGAGATTGATATCTTCATTTTTTAATAATATATCACAATTATCGCTATGGCACACTATTGGCAATAAAGAGTCTGCGAGAATCTGATCATTATTTAGTTTCTCATTTTCTGTGGTACTTCTGAACCCGAAATTTTACTTCAGGGTTTCGATCCTTGTTTTCGAAAATCATCTTTGGTGTAGTATCTTTACTTCTGTTTACAAATCCCTTACAGATTAACGGTACCGCACCAAGCGTCAATCTATAATTTATATTATTCTATTAAAATATAAACTGGAATTAACATTGAAGTACTTACCCTTTATTTTTCCTATCAATATTTTTGAATGCAGTTGGTGCAAAATGGTTAGAGCAGATTTTTTTCATTCGAAAAGCTTCTACTCCGTTCGTTTCAAAAATATGAGTTGCTTCGGAAGAGCAACATGCCTTTACCCACAAGGAACACCTAAGAAATAGATTTTTATTTTTTTCAAATGCAATTCAACTCTACAATAATAAGTTACTTACAGTTTATTGTTTTTAGAAAATTTATAAAACGAAATATCGTCACTGCGGTTACAGCTGCTCTCGCGATTTCCACAAGTATAAAATTCACATTTCCTTCCCATGCCTTTTGATTACCATGTCACAGAAAACAGCAAAATCTAATAACATTAAATTCAATAGCAGAACAATCACGACGATTTGACATGTGATATTAAGCTACACAAAAACAAATTGGCGTGATTGAAATCTTACCCCTAGAACACATATTGGCGATCGCGCCGACATCTGCCAGTGTTCGCCACACTGAAGAGCAAATTTTACACACAGCTCATATGTGAGCCTGTATATCTGTTTTCTGTGGTCAAGTTGTTGTTCCACCAGGAAGAAAACACTTCAAAGGATTTAGAATAAAATTCTTAAAATGATTTTAATGCGTCCTCCCTGGTTTAGTACAAATGAGTTACACAGACTCACAAATATAGAACCATTAGATGTAATGTCACATAATATTATGAGCAAATTCCGACAAAAATCGATGCAATCTTCAACTGAATCGATTCGCTCTCTGTATTAGTTAGTAAGTTAGTATATAAGTTCCTTTTCCCCATTACATAATACAAGTAGGTTTAGAATTTTCCCTACACAAAAATCTCAGAATTGTGGGAGCAAATGATGTCCTCATGGTAATAATCAAATCATATATATAATAGGGCTGAAAAGTCACCACTTGTGACTGAACATTCAATTTAAATCTTAATAATTTAATTTCAACTCATATTCCAATAAAGTTATTTAAAAAAAACTGGGTTCAAACAAACGGTTTGACAGCAGTTAGAGTGGAAACGGGGTTAGGTTTGGCATCAAGCGAAACGACATAAGATTGTATTTGGGACTGAACAGGCCTACCTACGTGATGTTGAGTAAACATGCTTCATTGCTGTCAAGTGAACTGTCGAAATAACAAAAATGCATCAACACAATCGGCATCTTCCTCGTAGTTTTCTCCACCAGTTTTGAACCGTAGTGAACATTTATAACTACATATTCTGCAAGGATAATGGCCTCGCGACTCGAACCGAAACCATTGCGCTCCGATATCTGCCGAATCTGCATGGCAAACAGTGCGAGTTTAGTGTCTGTGTTCGCTCAGTTTGAAGATGTGCTTATCGCTCGAATCATACAAGACTGCACTTCTGTAATGGTAAACAAACTCGGGGGGAGCATGGGGCCAAGCAGCTATATTCATAATCTGATATTTGAAAATAATAGCAATTTTTTTTCATAGATCACAGAAAATGACGGTCTTCCGGAAAACATTTGCACAGCATGTTTAACACAGCTAGAGAATTTCGTTCGTTTTATCAGAAAAGCTAGAACCTCGGATCAAGCACTGCGAAAACTATTCCAAAGTGAACAGGAAGCAGAAAATGAGAATGCTTGTGAGCCAATATTTGAAAAAGTTGCTCTGAATGCTTCAGCCGATGACTTGGATGATGATGCTAAATCGATGTCGGCTGACAATAGCGACTCGGAGGTTGAACAGGAAATTAGTTCAAACGAAATCGAAGCGGAAGACACGATTAGTAACGATGATAATATGGATGAGTTGGAAAGCGAAACTTATCAGATAATTCATATTGATAGAGGAAAATCCTTATGCTGCTCGTGTTTGGAGCAATTTGAAAATAACGCAGCTTTGGAATCGCATGTGAATAAAATTCATACTGATGGTCTTACCAATTCGAATAAAAAATTTCAATGCACGCTATGCAACCGCAAATATTCATCGGAAACTGCGGTCAGAGCGCATAACCGAAGAATGGAAAATCTGTGCAAAATTTATCAGTGTAAAAAGTGTGGTGTTAAGATTTCCGATCACCACCGAAGGCGAAAGCATGCTCGAAGTCATTTGAAAAAACGTTCGTCAAAAACGGAGAAAACCCCACCAACCCTTGAGGAACTGATGGAGAAATATGGCAGACTATGTTGCGCCTTGGGATGTGTGGAGTTTTTCGAAACCGACGAACAACTGCAGGCTCATGCTCACTCCGTCCACAAGGCGAACAAAGTGGAAGCTACCTTGGCGTACAACGAAGGAAAACCGGTCGAGTGTTCGGTTTGCTTCAAACGGTTCAAGGATGGCGAGTGTTTGCAACGGCATCTAAGATTTAAGTACATGCCATCGAAAAATGTTTGCACACTGTGTGGTGCCAAATTTCCCAGTCTGTCCTCATTGACGATACACGAACGAAGCCACACCAAAGAGAAACCATTTCAGTGTGAAATTTGCTCCAAAGCATTCGGCGACAAGCAAAGTTAGTTCGATGTCTGGTGTTTTTGACTGTGAGAAACTGTTTAAAAAATTGGGTAATTTTAGGTCTCAAGCGACATCACGTGAAGCATAGCAACGAGAAACCGTTTATGTGCTCTGTTTGTGGTGTGTCTTTCAAGCGTAAGCGAGCGATGCAGTCGCACATGATCATTCACGAACCTGGCCAACTGCCGTTCAAATGCGAAATGTGTGAGAAACGGTTTCGCGTGAAAGCCAAAATGCTGTACCATTTGCGAACGCACACTGGAGAACGGCCTTACTCTTGCAGGTGAGTGTGAAAGATCTATTTCGTTAGGAGGATTTTTAAACCACTCGTTTGACATTGTTTTCTAGGTACTGTGATAAATCATTTGCGGATTTCTCGAACCGCATGAGACATGAGCTGTCCCACACGGGTAGGTGATCTGATTTGATTCATGTAATGAGTAGTTGATTCTGTAATAATTCAACCTTAGGCGAGAAACCTTACAAATGTTCGCACTGCAGTGCGGGATTCATCACAAGACGCTTTATGCTGGAACACCAAAAAAATCATCAACGCTCTCAGGTCAAGTGATGGGAGATGCCCTGGACTAAATAAGATCGATAGTTAAGCCATACTTTTCCAGAATTAGGATGAATAAAATTTTACTCAAAAAATTATTCGAGGAAAACAATTATGCAGTTTCGGCTCAGAACTGATGGAATATTCAAACAACTATCAGAAGTGCAGCAACTCTAGTTGAGAGATACAATCGTATACTGTAGAAAATGATAATGAATCGCTGTTCCCATGTTGTAGTACTATAGGTAGGGGATATAAATGGTAAAACAGCGTGCAACGAGCGGCAACCTTCTACATCGATTTTCTTAAAACCGGGTATAAATAAAATAAAATCCAGCGTTCTCAGAATAGAATTTATAGTGGTATACAAGATGCTCCAACACGTGATTTGATGACCACCAATCAGAGACGGGATGTTTATAGTATTGAAGATCGTTATGCTTTTTAATAGCAGCAACTTTCCTCTAATATGTTTCATGAGAGATTGAAGCTTTAGCAATAATTTCACAGTTTCCCTCCCATTGGTTAAATGGTTTGACGGTATTGCAAACATCATCACATACAATCAATTAGCGTTACAATTTGATAAAGATATGCGTTTAGCTTCATAATTGAATTAAATGAATAAGATATGGAACGATTTAAATGAATAAGATGTTGATTGCATTACGCTCCAACATCCGGGGTTGGAGAGGCCGGTAGGGCTTAACTGCGGTTTTTTTTTTCATACTAACGGCCCTTATTACCAGTGTGAAGTGGAAATTAAGTGGAGTGAACGTATCCCACAAAGGTTTCACACGATGACAACAAATGAACGGTAAATCGAGTCCATATTTGACGTTTATTGGAGGTTTGTGTACAATGGATTACTGTGGAATGAGATAGAATATTGTAGAATAGAACGAAATAATAATGACTTAACCAATGAGCAAACCACTGATAGCTGTCAAACGATGTTCATCCAGTTTGTATTGTGAGGATGTTTCGTTTGGGACCTGATAAGTGAGATGATGTGTGAATGAAATGTAAGAATAAGTGCATGCAAGAATGGTAATAAAGGCCACCGGTTCAGCTCAGGACTAACGATCAACCATTAGAAGAGATAGAAGTTGGGTATCGGTAACCTTATTCATCTCAAATCCATTAGTCATTTCATATACGAGAACCATTAGTTATAGTGAGATCTGTTATCTCTGTTTGATAGATTAACTTCAGAAGTAACATGAAATTTGGAGCATTTTGCTTCGCTAAAACAGCAGTATTGAACAATTTCCGAACTACTGCTATGCGTTATTGCTTCTTAGAGACGAGGCAAAGACTTTGTATTCGTATTTGTCACAATTCATTTATTGAAAGTCGAGGCTTGAGGAACGGAGCGTAACATTTGTCACTGACTGAAGCACCAGTTGAATAATGCCGGATGTAGTTCAATTGTCTTGACGTAAATGAAGTAATGCGCACTCGATGTGTTTCCGTTCATGGATTATCATAGACTGAAGCTAGCAAACGTGCAACAAAGCCTATTGGAACCAATTTTTCACTATTTTAACAACGTTTTAACAACGTAATAAACAGGGTATTCACAGCAATCTTACACTTTCTTCCATACGTTTCGTGAACGAATTAGAGAAAATACTCTAACAGAGCAAAAGTTATCACATCTGGGGTAATTTCGTTACAGTTTCATGTTATGAAATTTTGACTATGGAACGCCTTTGAAAATTTACCCTCTGAGAGAGTGATAAATTTTTAATCGTGAATATCTCTTGTTGTATATAACGTATCAACATAAGTTTTGCTACATGCCGTCGTGTTCTAGTAAAATGTAAATGTTTAAGGTAATATGTAGCGGACTGGGCGCTTCGCGTTTTTGATCAATTATTCAAAAACTAGACAGAATTTCGAAAAACCGGAAACGCTCAAGTTTTCGCAATTAAATTTATCACAAATGAATAATCTTCGAAAAAAAAACTTGCTTGCCGAGCCGTAATTGGTAATTTGTATAAATGTATAAACGGTTACAGTTCCTTTCCACGGGGATGTTATTAGAACCAAAAAATAGTATTTGAAGCAAAATTTCACAAAAAATCTGAAAAGGTAACGTCAAACTTTAGCCGAAAAAACCGCAATTTGAAAATTTTCAAATAAATTTCGTAAAGTTTTCATCCGTTTCTCTATTGCTTGCACATTACTGTCACAGACTATCAGGCATGAAACTATGAGTAAAGTCTTCTAAAACTACATTTTCGGGGGGCACTTGCTCCACCTATGTTGAATTGCGCGAACTATTTACTATCGGTAACCATAACCCCTTATGTTATGTAAAAGTTTTTGGTAAAAGTTGTAATGTTGGTAATGTAATGTCCCGGGTTGGCGGTTCAATGCATAGGACGCTGGTCTTACAAGCCAGTTGTCGTATGTTCGAGCCCCGACCTGGAAGGATTCTCAGTGTCAGTAGGATCCATAGTACTAGCCATGCAATGATTCTGTACACAAAGAATCGGCTGCGAAGTCTGTTGAAACAGAAAGGCCAAATTCCACCAAAGGAATGTAATGCCAAGACTTTGCTTTGGTATTCGCCCTTATTCTGAATAACGACGTATTGATTTTTCGATCGAATGTGGTTCGATCGAATCATAGCTACCTTTGATTTTGCTAGCGTTATTGGGAATACGAATGAAATACGAGCGAAAAAACGATACGACGTTATTCAGAATAAGGGCGAATGTAAAAGTTAGTTCCCCTCGTTTGTCAACACAAATCAGCTGCTTGCAGGGATGCCTGATTTCATCAGGCTTTGTATAACATTTAAAAATGAATCATATAGCAATAAATTATGGGACTACGTTGTTAATATATTTAACTTTTTTAGCATTGTTTGAAGGCAACAATTTATTTTGCTCAACGTTGTTCAGAGAAATGACTTCTCAGGTACATCAAACCGATTATTGGTTTGTGGTACATACGAATCAAAAATATTACTATTTCGTCTTTCTCCGCATGGACGTATACAAATCAACACATTACAGATAATTCTGTATGAATGGCAACTCTGTTGGTAAAAGAAAAAAAAAATAAACACAGTCTAGATGACAAACTGGAGGTTTTTGATAAGGTAACGTGACCATCATGACATGTACGAGTACGAGTACAGTCCAAACTAAAGAAATATTCGAAAAGGCCGTTGAAATGATTAAAAAATCCAATTTGAGTGTCCTGTCTGTTAGTCTGTGGGTGTAGCGTTCAAAACCGATTGTAATCTTCTAAGGGAAGCAAACAATTACTTTTTTTTATCATAGTTTTTTCAACTACTATAGAATCTAAGTTCTAGACCAGGATTCAGGAAATGGAACTAAATTCAAGAACCGAATTCAATTTCAGATTCGGAATACAGATCGAGGGCTCAGTTAATGAATTTAGTTCGAGAATTCTAAACTGAACTTATTTTCAGAATCCAGGTGCGAATGTAGTTCTAGGATTGAATTCTGAACTTGAATTCCGAATCTGTATTAAGGAACTGAGCTCAGTTACAAACCTAGTTCCAGAGTTCCAAGTTCCGAATTTAGTTACAGCATGTAGAGAGAGAGCTTTAGTTTTAAATTCTGCAACTGAAAACTGGAACAAAATTGCAAACCTGAAATAAGGTTCAGAATTCATTTGAATCAGTATCTGACTTCAGTTCCAAAGTCTAACTCTGTTTCCGAATCCAGTATTCAAAAGCTGAATGCGATTACCGAACATCTGTTGTTGCTGCTGGTGGTGAAACGCACAAGAAGTAAAGATCAATTTTCGACCAAAGTTCGGGATCGGGACTGGCTACCTCGAAACCGTCCCAAACAACCAGAAGTTCCACAATTACTTAAAATATCCACTTTCTTGCTGCTTAAAAGTATACGCGGAACTTTCGAGAACTTGAAACTACATAACAAGTTCCGCGTAAACTTTCTCGCTGCATAGAAGCTGAACAATGTATTCTAGAAGTAGCTTAGAGGTTCGTTCGTCGCGCAATTTTTCAAGTGTGGATAATTACTTAAAAAATGGGCTGCTTAGAATGCTATTGAAAAACTTTGAAAGCTGCTTAAGCCAAATCAGTTCCTTTTATCCGAACTTTTAGTTAGTTGGGGTCTTCCGGGTGCGAAAAAGGCAAGCAAGCGTGATGAGTTTTTCTCATTGTTTCTAAAAGTGTTAGAAAACCAATTTTTGAGCTATTTATAGTTATCACACACTACTGAAAATTTAATCACACATTGCTGATCATATTTCTGATAGCATGGAGAAACAATAATGCTGCTGCGTATAGTACAACTTGTACTAGCTTAGATGTCTTTTCTTTGTGGTAATAGGTTCAAGATATTTCAAAGTAGTTGCCCTCGAAAGCTCTCCACCTTTCCACTAACCCACGTTTTCCACTTTTTCATAACTAGCGAAGTGCTGCTCAGCAAGTACATAAGACATCGAAGAAAACAAATGATAGTCGGAAAAAGTCAAATCTCGGGAGTAAGGCGTGTGGGACAAAAATTTTCAACTGAGTTTTGAAATTTTTGCTTTGATCGGTTTCGCTGTGCGTTTTCGAGCAATGTTTGATTCAATTTTATCATTTGCTTGCGGCAGTGAATACATTTCACTAGAGTTATACACCAGCGTGTAAGTTTCATGTCCACACTGGGGATGCAGGCGGCGAACAACGCACAAACAGGTAAACTCACTTCTCAGTGTCCGAATAGACAGAAATTGAATGTGTGCTTGTGGTTAAAGAAGTTGGTGCGAGTGAACCACATTCTCTTCGCATGTATGATTCAATTTAGGGCCTATTTTACGTTATGCCCTTATCGCATGTTAGCACCGCAATAAGGTTGGATGGATTTTTTAAGTCAAACAAAATGTCGAGGAACAAACCCTCAGTTTGTTTTTATTTTCTTACTAATTACAGTACGTCGAAAGAAAACAAATAGAAAACAAACGAAAATAAAAAATGATGATTTAGCTAGAAGCTCTCATCTTAGATCTTAGAAGTTTAATATTATGCTATTGCTAGTCGGGAATTCAAGCTTTCTTTCTAACTTCAACGTTACAAATGCCTTCCCGCCCATGACTCTGATCGCTGTTACTGTCGATTTTTTTCCTTAAAATGTATCAATTCATGCCGCATTCTATTGGTGGACTCTGCGAACGCCGCTTCGCAGTATCTACGATAACGAAAAAAAGTACAATAATTCAACAATAAAAAAAACCGTTGACAGCCTCAACAGCTCTCAACTTACCGGCACGGGTAAGGTCTTTCCCCCGTGTGTGTCCGCATATGGTATTGCAGTTTGTTTTTCACCCGGAATGCCTTGTTGCACACCTCGCACACATACGGTAGCTTCCCGTCGTGGGCCAACATGTGAGCGTTCAGCGAGTTCCTTTGTTTGAATGCCTTCCCACAGCGAGCGCAGATGAACTTCGATGGCGCCAGGTGCTTTCTCAAATGGTCCTTCAACTGTTTCATGGTGTAGAACCGTTTCGGACAAATCTGACACTCAACATTTCTCTCGTTCTGATGGATCAGTTCGTGGTGAACAAGAGAACCGGGGGACATAAACTTTTCACCACACATCGAACACTGGTGCTTTCTGGGCAGATACTTTCGAATTCGATGGTGCTCGAGTGCTTGTTCGGTCGGGAAATGTTTATGGCAAATGTCACACCCAATCGGACGTTCCGGACTGTATTTCATCTGTGCCTCAATCGCATTGAACTTATGTGCTATTTGAGCATGCTGAATGAGCAATTCATCCGTGGAAAATGAGTCGTTGCAACCAATCGCACAACACAGCTTACCAAGTGCAGCTCTCGCTTCTTCCGATAGAATCTTATCATTCTTGTCGTGATTATGGGCGTGTACTCGTCTTTTGTTCGGTTGGGTGTATCGCATCTGACAAACTTTACATTCATAAACAATCATACGTTGAATTTTATCTCGATGCTCTGCGATGGCTTTTTGAGTGAAATAGCGTCGAAAGCAAATTTTACAAACGTGCTCTTTGATGGTATTGACCGGACGATTCTTACTGTGAGCAGTGGCACCGTGCTGTTGCAGATCATCCAAAGTAGCAAAATTTTGGAAACACCCGCAGCATACAAAATCCCCTTGCGGTATAGCTACTCGTTCGAAGGTACGTTGCTCTATTTCATCCAAGATATCTGGTTCCGGTTCGGGTTTTGGTTGCGCTTTACGACCCCGTTTCTTACGTTCTTTCTGCGGCGAACTGCCCAGCTCGACCATCATGTAGAATGAATTATCTGTATTTGTATCGGCATCTGCTGCTGGTTCGAAATGATCACTGTCCGATTCTACTCTTTCCGATTTGAAGTCTTGCTTAAAAATATCGGTCAGTACAATAGCTAGTTCCATGTTGTCATTGCCGAAAGTTGTTTTCAACTGCTTTCTCAGTGTTTTGTCGGCTTGTCTTGCTTTCTTAATAAAATTAACATAACACGACAGTTCCTCGAAACATTGGTTGCATATTTTATGTGGAAGAGATTCATCTTTGAATATCTGAAAAGAATTTTCGTAGATTCAATTGCTCCATTGCATAGGACATATTCGATCATACTGCCTATCTTGACTCACGCTCCCCACCGATGATTATCAATGTCACTTACCTTCACGGCTGTACACTCCTCCACAACGCAGGCAATTGTTGTATCTTCGAAATCACCGAAAATCGACCTTCCATCGATAGTACTTTGCATGCAGATACGACAGGTAGTTTCAATATTCACTGACGAAGCCATGGTCGAGTATTTTAGAGAAAATACATCAGGTTTCGATGAATGCAAAACAAACTATCGTCTCGGTTTTAGATGTTTTGTTCCGCACAATAATGACAGTTTCAATAATTTCGTGCAGAGTTCCCAGAATGAATAATTCTCAAAGGGAATGAGACATTTTTTTTTCAAAATGGCCAATTTGTACATATCACGCAGGACATTTCATCTTTGACATTTCGCAACAACAAAAAATCGGAACGTTAGAATGCTCTACATTGTCTCCCAGACGCACTGAAACTGGCGCACTGAAACTGGCTGGAAACTGGTAAAAGACGACCAGAAGTGACGATGTTTGGAAAAACTTTTCAGAATTATATTATATACGCTTCTGCTGAAAGATTCCACACTGAGCTAAATTTTCTTTTTCACATTATATGATATTCTAATGATTTTGCATTATTAGCATTTTCAATAATAGTTACAAGATGTGTTCAACATCATGTCAAATATATGAGATAATCTTATGAAACATAAAACTCTTCTTAACGTTATTTTTACAGGATTTCCATATAACGAATGAAATTTCCGGTCTGAGTCAAATTGATTGGCGCGTCTTATAACCATTACTAGATATCCGCACAACATACATTGGAACAATTTATGAAGCGCATATTATATTCACTTCGATTTTATTTAGATAGGTTCATGTATATTATATGACTAGTTTTATAAAATGTATATATATATATATATATATATATATATATATATATATATATATATATATATATATATATATATATATATATATATATATATATATATATATATATATATATATATATATATATATATATATATATATATATATATATATATATATATATATATATATATATATATATATATATATAACTTTCAATGGAGCTCATACGAATAGCAGATAATCGCCAACTACTACTTTTCTTTGAGGATTCAAGCTTTACTAGTATTCCGTTCGATAAGGGAGCACCTCATGATATTTGCGAAAGAGAAGTGAGATCCCGAGACTGAAAATAAAAATGAATCTTACTAGACAGATAGAGTAATGAAATGTGTATATAATGGATAATATTTCATGGTCCGTTAACGCATATCCTTGAACAAAGTTGGATGAGCTGTCTTGTCAGCGATTTAAAATTACATTGAGATGCGGAACTTCCTGAAAAAAAAATGGTCTGGAGTAGTTGATGAATATCGGAGACACAACTATTTCTTCAGCTTCAAGCAGTACGATTCACGACTTCCATCGGATTTCCATATAAATTATATGGGATATTTTTATAACTTTCATTATGATAACGTCCATTCAGATTTGACGTACACATTAAATAAAGATTATAAGTTTCCATATCATTTCTATGAATCATATTCTGCATATGATTCATATGACAAACCTAATGAATATAAATAAGACTTTCATGCAAGTAATATTTTTAATATTAGTAAATACTTGTAGCTGTCTTCAATGCTACATAATAAATCTTGCATTAAAACTTTGAACTCCACGAAAGCCTACTGAAAACCTTTATAAAAGCATGTTCCTGCCAAGTGGACCATTCTTCATAAGGTTTATAAACCAAAGGAGGATTCAGCATAAACCTGCGTTAAAACTCCAAATTCAAGAAAATTTTGAAACCAGCTTTACGATCAACATCGAGGGGCAAATCACTCTAAACTCTAGACAATCTCATACTAATAAACTCATGTAATTCCAAAATAATCTTCTCTAATCTCATTTATTCCCAACTAGTCTAGATAAGTTTGGGTAATTTAAAACTAATCCAACCTACTTTTGCCTAATCTTGTTTGAAGTGTGTCTGTCATTCGAGCTCCCACGCAGAGATGCCATTTATACAGATTTATCTGTATTATACCTATTTTTACATGCGCATACAGATTTAATACAGAGTACAGATTTTATACAGATTTATCAATTTTAATACAGATTTACCACAAAAAGTTAGAAAGAAATAATGAAACTTTTCCGTCTAAGCGTGTTTGATTGCCCATATTAAAATGAAATTTTTTTCGTGCAGCTGTTTAATGATGAACGCTGAAATACATTTACATCATAATTTGAAACCATTTTGAACTGATGTTCAAGGAAGTCATGGCGTCATGAAACTTTATTATCAGACTGCAAAGTTGTATGACCTGATTTGACGTTGCGTATTGGGCGTTTGAATTCCATGTATTAATTCCAAATCATCATTTTCAAACAAAAAAAGTATATGGATTTACAATTCAATTGTGGTTGATAACAAAAACAATTAAATTTCGTCGTTGAATGTTCTTGTCAGTACGGCAAGCACTTATGATATAAAGGAATGCTCCTTGCATCTGCCATTCTATAACAAGAATCAAATGGAATAACATCTTTAATCATCATTTTATTTCCGAAATTTCCTTTCATTAGTGAATACAGATAAATACAGATTTTTTATACAAAGCAATAAAGATTTTCTATGAAAATATCTGGCATCTCTGCTCCCACGTTTAAAGCTTCTTATGTCAAAATAATGCTTTTCCAGATCTCGGCTAAACTTCTCTAATCCCATTCTAATCCAGCGAGATCCGTGCTAAACTTTTTTACTCCCGGTAAAACTTGTTTGAGCTCAGACAAAGTTTAGAGTGATTTGCCCCTTGATCAACAATAAATTTATACCGCCAGTTACCACATAGCATAGCGGCCCCTTGTTAATGATAAAAATTTTGTTCTCGAGTGACACTGTTTAAGTTGCTATAAACTAGTTATAAGTTAGTTTTAGTTAAAAGTTGTGGAATAGTTCAAATAATTAAAATTTTGGGCCTGAGAGCGACTCAAGAAAGTGGAACAGCCAAATTTTACAGCTTTCATCAGTGCAATAATAATGGTGAGTGCTTAAATTCTTTGCAGCTCTCCGTCAACGGAAACCGCCCGTATACTATTTCCTGACCAATTGTTCACCAGTTTGCCGCAGGTATAACTTTTCCCTGACAGATCAAGCCAACCATCAGAAAATTATTTATTAGGAGGGACAAATTTTCAGAAAAGTGTTTTTCTGAAAAAATGATTTACCAGTAAAAAAGTACTTATACGTAAGCTGAACGCAACAAATATATGCTTCTCATTTAACTCGTCTCAAAATTAATTTTTTGTATGTACATGCAGGATTGACGAATTTCGAGAAAAAAAACTTGCTTTTATTTTGTGTTAACCATGTTGAATTTCGAGCCAAAATAAAGCATTTGTGTGGCAAGGTATGATTGTTCTATTCAATTAAATGAAAAAAGTCCCCAGTTCTTGTTGAGACTTATGGGGATCTTGTTGCAACTGTCAAAGCTGGTGAGCTCTGGTTTCAATGTTTCAAAACAGGTTATTTCTATGTTATTGACAAAGAACTCTAAAATCGACCACAAATGTATGTAGATGACGAGCTACAATTATTATTAGATTAAAATGATACAAAAATAAAATAAATTATGGCCGAACATTTAAATTTCATCCGGCAAGCTATTTCTGATAGTCTAAGAGCCTTGGTAAAAGTTTAAGATGGTTTGAAAAATGGGTTCCACATAAACAGTATGAACATGCGAAAAACCCAGTGCGAAATGCTAGCAAAACAATTAATACCGTCCGCTACAGGTAAACTGTCAATACTTCAAATAAAAAACAATTCGCCATCGTTTTTGATAAACTTGATAAACGCAACTTAGTCATTGAATCAAATTTTGTTCTTTGGTTACGAAACTTCTATCTCATCTCTATTACTAAATCTTAAACTATAGCTTAGACCAAATAAAAAAAATCGTACTTTTTATGAAATCTGTATAAAAATTACGAAATCTGCACAAAATCTGTATTCTGTATAAAAACCTGTAGAAGTATGGAAAAATTTTTATAATTCAGATAAATCTGTATAAATGGCATCTCTGGTAACAAGTGTTTGAAATTGAGTAATTTCCTTAAAGCGTGCATGTATTGAGACAAATGTCAACTCCTTCAATAACCAGAGATGCCATTTATACAGATTTATCTGTATTATACAGATTTTTACATGCTCATACAGATTTAATACAGAGTACAGATTTCATACAGATTTTCTCAATTTAATACAGATTTATACAGATCTCACAAAAAGTAGGAAATAAAAAATTAAACTTTTGTCTGAACTATTGTTTGATTCCAGGAACGAGATAAAAGTCTAACAATCAACGGACAAATCACAAATTATATGGAAATCTGTTGTGAAATCCATATAAATTATAATTTGAAACCAATTTTAACTGATATTCAAGGAAGTAATGGCATCATGAAATTTTACTGTCAAACTGAGAGTTGCATGACCCGACTTGACGTTGAATATTGGGCTTTGAAATTCCATGTTAAATTATGCAGTCAACAATTTCAAACTAGATAAATATATGGATTTACAATTCATTTGTTGTGGATAAAATATATATTCTTGTAAGCGCGGCAATGACTGATTGAATCTACCATCCTACAACCACAATTTATTGGAATAACATCTTTTGGCATCATTTTGTTGTAAGAATTTCATTTTATTAGTGAATACAGATTAATACAGATTTTTTATACAAAGCAATACAGATTTTCTATGAAAATATCTGGCATCTCTGTCAATAACAGTTCGTTGTTAGGTTTGTTATTGTGCTAAAAGTTGCAAATTTTGTGAAAAAAACTTGCATTCTATGGTTCAAGCATATCTCCAAACAACGCTAGAATATGGCTAGTTTTAAAATTGAACTGAACGGAAAATCGGTGTGTCGCGTATGTATGAAAAATCATCGAAGAATGATACCGATTTTCTCCAAACTAGAAGATGCCTTCATTGCGAACGCTCTCTCCGAATGTACGGCCGTCAAGGTAAGTTGCAAGCCAGGATGCCAGACGTGTTTGGTTTAGTGTTTGTTTCCTTTCATTAAAATAAAGTGGTGTTGATTTTTGCAATTGAAATAAGTCCCGGATTTTATCTATCCTGATTTATTTAAAACATTTTCAAGGATTTTGATTCGAATCAGGATGTGTTCGATTTGTAAATATTTTCAAGGTTAATCCATTTTCAAATCTGGCACTTCTGTTTTTTAGCGGCTATAGTAAACACACCTGTATATGGGATTATCGGGCGAAATTGATTTTTAATGCATGTAATATATTCAATCTTTTTTTTCAGATTTCCGTAAACGATGGCTTGCCGGAGCACATTTGTGGAGTTTGTTTCGATGATTTGACCTACTTTATTGCATTCGTTGGCAAAGCAAGGAAAACCGATCACCAGCTGAGGGAACTGTTAAAACAGGAGCTTGGGGATTCTGATGAACTTTATCAGAAATATTCTACAAAAAACGAGGAATTTTCGACGACAATAAAATGCGAGGAAGCTGATGAAAATTACATTTTTTTGGAAGCAGATGGAGAGGTAGTTTATGTAGATGAAACTGAAAGGAAGGAAGAAGAAAGTCAAGAAGAGGAAAATGAAGGAGAAAGAGATGATGAATCAGTAGAATATGAGATAATTGAAGAAAAATATATAACAGAAGACGAAAGAGATCTCGAGACATGTCAAGAAGAAAGAGATAAAGATTTCGAATATGCTTCTGATGCTGATAATTTTGACAATGAGAGTTCCGATGCTGATTTTACTCAACCTAAAAGAAAACGACAAACATCCTCGATAAAAGATCGTATGTTTCGCGGGAAGCGTCGTCTAGTAAAACCGAGCAACGATGATGAGGTTGACGAAGCAAATAAATATGAAGATCTCGATGAAATTGAGCAAAACATATTCGAAGTTGTCGATGTTGACAACAAATTTCTTTGTTGCTCTTGTTTACAACTATTCGACACTCAAGAAGAGCTTAAGGAACACGGACAAACTGAGCATAACATGAATCCCATATCGAACAAATCGGAAAAACGCGTCTGTGAATTTTGCTATCGGCAATACTGTTCTGTTTCCGCTTTGAAGTTACACCAAAGGAAATTTACTCAAACGAAGCATGTGTACGATTGTTTGCTATGCAATTCTCGCTTTTTGGCATGTCAGAAACGTCGGATACATGCTCACAACCACCCTGAGATGGTGTCTAAATCATCCGATACGGATTTACTTCCGGCGAAGGTCCAGGAGAAGCCGGCTCGAATCTGTTGCGCGCAAGGTTGCAATCAAAAGTTCGAAAATGAAGAACAACTGCTCTTGCATTCTGCCATCGATCACAAAGCGAACAAGGTCCAGTCCAATTTAGTCAATGCAGAACTGCGGCCGGTCGAGTGTCCCGTATGCTACAAACGATTTACCAATAAAAACAGGCTGAAATTTCATCAGCGAAGGGTCTATGCTCCGAAGCGATTCGTTTGTTCGATATGCGGTCAAAAGTTTGCTAACAAGAACGAACTGGAACGGCATGAGCGGGAACACCGTGACGAGAAGATATTCAAGTGTGAACTGTGTCCCAAAGCATACTACGGTTCGGATCGATTGAAAGCACACATGAAGCGCCACACGGCAACGAGAGAATTTATGTGTAACATTTGTGGCATGTCGTATATGCAGAAACATAATCTGCAGACGCACATGCTAATGCATGAAGGAAAATTACCGTTCGAGTGCGAGGTTTGCAATAAGGCATTCCGAACCAAAGCTAAACTAGTCTATCACATGCGAGTTCACTCCGGTGAAAAGCCGTATCCGTGCCGGTAAGTTGAAGACTGGTGCTTCTGGATATTGCATTCTAATTTACTTTTCATATCCCGCACAGATATTGTGAAATTGCTTTCGCAGACAGCACCAACAGGTTGAGGCATGAAATGTCTCACACGGGTAAATATTTCAAGTACATGGTTGAAGGTAGCTGGCTGATCGATGCTTATTTTTTTCCAGGAATTAAACCTTACAAGTGTGATTATTGCGACAAAACATTCATCACCAAACGTCTGAAAAGAGAGCACGAAAGTACCCATACAGGTAATGAGATGAGATGAGTTTTGTCAGTATGTACTTAAAAACAAATAAATTCTTTTCCACAGGAGAAAAGCCCTATCGATGTGAGGAGTGCTATGCTACTTTCAGCCATTCGAGTGCCCTCAGCACACACAATCAGATAGTTCACATGGATTAATCTGTTGGATCAAGCGAAAGAAGTTATAACGTCAACTGGGTCACGTTTGCACAGCTTTATGCCGCCTATGTTCGAGAAGAGTTTTTAGAATCTAATTGCAAACAATAAAACAATATGATCACATTAGGTCGTTTTCTTTAACTATGGCGAATTACTAATCCTGAACACGTATGACTAGTAGCAGCTACAGTAGTTAACGCCTGTCGCGTTCGTCTTAACGCCTATCCACGAGAAGTACGTGAATAATTTTACTGCTATTAAAATTCACTTGCAGAGGGAGCGCAAAGCGTGATGGGTTAATACCATTACTTTTTCTGGGTTCGACACCCAACCCCACACATGCGAGAATGACCACAAGGTTAAATGTTAGAGAGATAAAAATATTCATGTTCATTGACTGAATATTCTGCACCTTCATTGGAATATGTAACTGAAAATCATTGTCTATGAAATTCATTGATTACTAAGATGTAAATTTGAGGTTCAGGAAAGGCACAAATTGGCTCAAATGGCACGTTCCCCTTGATATTTGGAGATTTGTGCCTTGCCATCAATTTGTTTTTAGCATCATTTCACCGATATATAAGAGGAAAGAATTGAAGGGAAAAGGCAAAATTTAGACTAGGAGGATAGAGAAAATTGACGACACAAAAACACAAAAAAGCAGAAGTAAATTCTGCACCCCTAAGGGATGCTGAACAATCTGCTGGGATCACATTTAGTGGAAGCAGAAGTAAATTCTGAACCTCTACGAGGTTCCGAACAGTCTGCTGTAAAACTTATTTAGGTTTGTTACTATGTGCGTTCTTTCTGATGAACGATGCACTGTTTACAAAACCTCCAACCCCCGAGAGGATTTAGAGATTTTACAAAAGCGACACCATTCTGAACTCCCGGAAGAATGCAGAACGACTCGCAGTATGTAAGAGCAGAAGTGAATTCGGTACCCCCCAAAGGATGCCAAACAATCTGCTAAACCCTATTTAAGGTGAATACAGAAGGGATTCATTCACTCCAGGAAGAACGATGAATCCTTCTGACTATAGCTCCTTACCACATTGGGTGAGAAACGAGAGAATATCCTTCAATTTTAGCTCCGTATACACAGACTCAACCATGTATGGAGAATCAAAAACCCGGATACGTAGCTGCGTTAATGCGGCACAGTTACATATGAGATGATATGAAGTACCATAATCGCATTCACACAAATCACACGAATAATACTCAGCACGTTGAATAGTAGCCATGTGATAATTGAGTTTGCAATGTCCAGTCAGAGCTCTGACCAGAATACTGCAATGATGCTTGGAAAAATGCAGTAGACACTTTGACATTTTCAGATTTAAATCTGGTAAAAATGCTTTCATTTCGCCAAAGAGCGAATCTATGTTTAATTTCTTTTTATAAATCCTTAACTATGTTTTTCATAGCAGTATCACAAGAACATTGATATTGTCGTCGAAGAATATTCTTCGACCAAATGAGCAGTTGAAGATTGTCATCGATGATAGGAGAATTTCATTTAGTTCGAGCTTTGTGAACTGAAAGATTTCTAGCTTCGATAATGTAATGATTCAAATTATCAATTACTGTGTCGATGTCCACAGAATTTCCTAAAATAGTTTCATGATCCACATGATTTTCAATGTGAGATCTGCAATCCAACCAATTAGCTCTATGATAGTTGAATATAGAACTAATTGGATTAATTATAGCTTCGTTGGAAAGTCTAAATGTTACAGGAAAATGATCTGAGTCAAAGTCAGCATGTACAAATGTAACTTTGATCTGTTAGAACCAAATCAAATGTAGAGGGGTTTTTCACGGAAGAGAAACAAGTCGGATTACTGGGATGAAGAACTGTGAAGTAACCAACTGAGAGTTGATTATGAAGTATTTTACCATTACTGTTATTTTGCCTACAATTCCACTGGACATGCTGAGCATTTAAGTTCCCTATTACGAAAAATTTCGGTCGATATCTTGTGAGTTTTTTCAAATCGCCTTTAAAGAAATTTAATTGTTCGCCGGTGCATTGGAATGGCAAATATGCTCCAGCGATGAGATAAATTCCATGAATGGTTTCAACTTCCATTCCCAAGCTTTCAATAACTTTAGTATTGAAAGAAGGTAAAATTCGATGTTTAACTTGCCGTTGGACAAAAAAGGCAACTCCACCACCCATTCCAGTAAACCTGTCAAATCGATGAACCACATAATGTGGATTACTTTTCAATTTGACATTTGGTTTAAGAAAAGTTTCTGTCACAATGGCAATATGAATTTTGTGAACTTTGAGAAAATTATAAAATTCATCTTCACTCGATTTTAAAGATCGAACATTCCAATTTAAAATATTTAAATAATTATTTAACATCACTGTTAAATTTTAAATTCATTATAATATTATTTGCAAATTGCCATCAGATTTGAAATGCTTCAAAAAGTGATGGAGTCGAATTAATTCGGATGATCATTTGAAAAAGTTGATCTTGTAGGTTGATCAATTTATTTTCAGCTATATCGCCTAAATCGACTTCGTTTAAAGAAGCGAATGGCATTGAAGGAATATTTGTAGGTAGACTGCCATTAGAAGAAGATGATTTGGCCGGTCTACCTATTAATAAATTGTGTTCGTTAGAAGATGAATTGGAAGGCGTTCCTGTGTTTTGATTATTTACATTAGAAGAATTAAGAGGTATTAGTCTACCTGTTACCAAAGCGTAACTGTGATTAGAAGAAGATGATGACGAGGTCGATTTTCAGGTATGTTCTGTAAATTTAAGTTCGTTGATTTGACTTGTTGTCTAAGCGAACTAGCGTTTAATTTTTTTTCCCTGACAGGACATTTCAAATAATTGGATTTATGTTTTCCATCGCAATTTGAACATGAAAATTTATCAGTGGTTTCATTCATTGCACAAACGTCTTTCGAATGTGATTTAACACAATTCAAACACCGTATATCCATATGACAATTTTTGGTTCCATGGCCGTAGCCTTGGCAACGACGACATTGCATTAAGTTTGCAATACGATTATGCCGTTTATAATGTTCCCAATGAATTTTAATGTGGGAAACGAAACGTACTTTTCCTAAAGTTTTCAAATTGTTTACATCACTTCGATTGAGGTGTATTAAGTAAAGTTCATTGGAAATTCCAGAGCGTGGTTTAGAAGTACCATTCGCTCTTTTTTTCATAGGTATTACATGGGAAGGGGCAAAACCAAGCAATTCCTTTAGTTCATTTTTAATTTCATCAGTACTTTGATCATTTGATAAGCCTTTCAAGACAGCCTTGAAGGGTCTGTCTGATTTTATATCATATGAATAAAATTTATGAAGTTTCTCGGACAAATATCGGATAAGACGTTCGTAATCTTCCAATCCATCAACGAAGACTCGACATTCTCCTCTTCGTCCGATTTGAAATGAGTCTTTTACTTCCGGAAGAAAAGTAGAAAGCTCAGTACGGAATACTTTGAAGTCGGAAATCATAACCGTCACTGGAGGTACGGATTGTTGTTTCTTCCCAGAACGACAAGCGTCCATTTTGGGAATTTTTGAAGAATTTTCTTCTATGTCGCTACAATCGGATTCAAGAAGAATCTCGTAAATATTGTTAGACGGCATAGGATCAACGGAAGGGAATTCCGTCCGTTGTCTTTTATTTTTACATTCAGATTCTATAAGATCGTGAATGTTATTAGAAAAATGTTGAATAACGGATTGTGATTTATTCCGTATTGAGGTATTTTTAACCTTAGGCTTGTTGCCTTTCCGGTTGGGTGTAGGCATTTTTGAAATGAATGAAATTCTAAATTAAATTAACTAGGCTAAATTAGTCTTCGATTAGACTCCTAGTTTGGAAAAAAGACTGATTTTGTGGTAGTCTTAACAAAGACTGATTAGTTCGAAGAATAATTCTTTGAATAGCAAGCCTTAAAAAAGGCTGATTAATTTCTCAGTCTTGAAAAAGTCTGATAATATTAAAATATCACTCTTTGTATAGCCTTGAGAAAGGCTGACTAATTATTAGTCTCTAAAAAGACTGTTAGTGATTCAGGTAGCCTTGAAATTCTAGGTAGCCAGAAAAAATTTCCAAGAGCGAACGACTGTTCAACACCGACTGAAAAATTACTTACTTTATTTAGCTTGAGCTTGAGCGACCACTCCTGATTGTTACTTCGTTACTGATCGGAATTAGGTGAAATTCATGTACATCTTCTGATAACCTCAGAACTCATTGATCAGTAACGGCGCCGGTTAGGCCCGAGCGTAGATCGACTTAGGACTATATGTGATATCTCTGTTATTAGTATTGTGATTTTAACGAATCTGCGCAATAGTTAATTTTTATAATTCAATTTATAATCTTGAAAGACAAGCAATGACATGAAAGAAGAAAAATACCAAATAAAACTTTGCTCCGAAGCTTTCGGATATTGATAAGGTGAATGAAGATATTATTTAGTAAAATAGAGTAATCAGATGTGATACGTTAAAAAATCGGATAACTGAAGGGAAGAAGAAACTCCTGCAATTGTCACCTTTTACAACATGGAACGCAGTGGATCTATACTTGGTGAAGTTTTTTTTCTGCCGGATTCCACACGGCATCTGGTATTGTCCGGAGAAAGATAATGAATACTACCAATCTCCTAGAGGACTCCAGGCCCTCGCAGAAATTTGCTGCTCACTTTATTTACAATGACAACTGAAAAAAAATCCTTCAATTAATTTCGGCCACATTGTCTACGATATTAAGGCCATCGTCCAAGTACCATGGAAGTTTTAGGAAATTTTCGATGAAAATTTTGAAAAATTTGCCAAAACCAAAAACATACAGACATTTGAAAAACTTTTATTTATCTGCAGGACAAAGATGGTTAAAAAATTCGGAGGATTTTCTGAGTCTTATCAAAAATAGCTCAGAAAAATGAGCGTTTTTGTGATCTTTCACAATTATTACACACATTCAAACTGAAGCGAATTTTCTTCAGTTCATTGAAAAATTGATCTTGTTCTGTGGAAAACTTTACAAAACTAACATCATTCTGTTTATAAATTGAATTAGCATCGTTGCAAAATAATTTGTATATCATTTGTCGTGATTTAGTACTTCCAAATCGTCAAAATACAACGACATCGGTTATATGAAATTAATTGATTTTCCATGAAAAGCTTTTCCAAAAATGTGTCTGAACGTAATCTTTGCATAAGGTTTATTTAAAAAATAGGCATGTCATCGCATTATTTTTTAAATAATTGTGAAAGATCACAAGAACACTCATTCTTCAGAGCTATTTTCGATAAGACTCGGAAAATCCTCGGAATTTTCCAGCCATTTTCTGCCTGCAGATAGATAAAAGTTTTTCAAATGTCTGTATGTTTTTGGTTTTGTCAAATTTTTCAAATTTGTACGTCTTCGAAATATAAGTAATGTAAAGTATATTTATTTTATGTTTATATGACATGATGTTATACGGAAATAAAATGAGATTGATCGCCAAATGAATGTTTACAATTAAAAAAACCCTTCTTAATCCACCTAGTGGTGTGATAATGCCTTTCTCTTCTTTCATAACAGTCTCATGAAAATATGTTTCATACTTTTATTAAATAATTTTGGATACTAATTTTGACACCAATTGATTCAGATTGATTCGAGTAGTTCACAAAAGCATGCTTCAGTGTTTATGACACACAGTCAGCATCATTTTTCCAAACTAGTGCTTGACATTTGCGTTGCCTATTTGTATGAGAACAGTGATGCTAATCTAAAAAAGCCTTCATAGTCCACTTAGTGAAATTTTCATATATCTTGAAAAATCACCATAGGGGGGAGTACATGAAATTTTCGAAATCGAAAAAAAATTTTTGATGCCAAAAGGCTTAGAATTGCATGAAACGTCGAGATTTAGTGTCATCTCGAAAAAAAATTTTTTTGAAAAAATCGACTTTTTGGGACTTAGAAAAAATATGAAAATTTTTCTAAGTCCCAGAAAGTTGATTTTTTCAAAAAAATTTTTTTTCGAGATGACACTAAATTTCGATGTTTTATGCAGTTTTAAGAGTTTTGGCATCAAAAAAAATTTTCGATTTTGGAAATTTCATGTACTCCCCCCTATGGTGCTTTTTCAAGATCGAAAATTGCCAAACCTTTACCACCGGGCAGCACCCCTTAAGCATGTCCGATTTAGGTCAAATTTTGCATGAAGACTTTTTTCGAGGTGCTTAAACTTTTGAGCACTAGAACTTTACGAAAATAGAGTTGATCCCAAAATTTTGGCACCCTTATATATATAAGAGCGGTAAAAATCAACGTGTTTTGTCGGTTACGTCACTTATACCATCATATATCTGGAACCAAAAGTCACAACCATTTGATCTTCGAACTTGATCAACGGCCCGACAGTAGCTTTCAAACGAGCCCAAGTTTGTTAAAATCGGATCAGCCATCTCTGATAAAATTGAGCGCGTTCAAATACAACGCTTTTTGTCGGTTACGTCACTTATACGATCATATCTCCGGAACCAAAACTCACAACCATTTGATCTTCGAACTTGATCAATAGCCCGACAGTAGCTTTCAAACGAGCCCAAGTTTGTTAAAATCGGTTCAGCCATCTCTGAGAAAATTGAGCGCGTTCAAATAGCACGATTTTTGTCGGTTACGTCACTTATACCATCATATCTCCGGAACCAAAAGTCTCAGCCATTTGATCTTCGAACTTGATCAATGGCCCGACAGTAGCTTTCAAACGAGCCCAAGTTTGTTCAAATCGGTTCAGCCATCTCTGAGAAAATTGAGCGCGTTCAAATACAACGCTTTTTGTCGGTTACGTCACTTATAGAATCATATCTCCTGAACCAAAAATCACAGCCATTTGATCTTCGAACTTGATCAATGGCCCGACAGTAGCTTTCAAACGAGCCCAAGTTTGTTCAAATCGGTTCAGCCATCTCTGAGAAAATTGAGCGCGTTCAAATATCTTCGAAAAGTGCACACACATACACACACACACACACACATACACACACACACACACATACACACACACACACACACACACAGACATTTTCCGATCTCGACGAACTGAGTCGAATGGTATATAACACTATGGGTCTCCGAGGCTCCGTTCGAAAGTCGGTTTTTCCAGCAATTCTAATACCTTTCTATAGAGAAAGGCAAAACCGAATAATTTGTTTACTTTCAATTACTGAAGGTTCATTAATTCACAAATTTTGCTTCGCTGCTTTTGTCGAACATTCCGCAAAGGTTATGCCGAACAGACAGTAAACTTTTTGCCGACAATTTCAGAAATAACTGACGTTTGTCAGTGATTGCCGAGACTCTGCAATTTGATCTTTTGCCGAGATGATTACCGAGCACTCGGCAACTATTTTGCGAGATTCAGCGAAAATAAATTAGTGTTCATGAACATTGATAATTTTAGTAAATTGTTTCCAAAAGCGACGAAGATCTCGGAAATTCATAATCTACTCGAAACCGATAATCTCGGTAAATGCAAATTATCTGTCCAATGGAAAATACCGAGAATTTCAGTTGTTTTAATTTTGTCTGAAAATTGTGTTGACAGTTTTTGATTGTTTGACAAATCATTATGAATAGGTTAACTCCAGAACAATGCTTCCAAATCCACACGCCGTTCAAGAATTACCGATGCATCCCGATAAATGTACTGTTTGGTGCAGTCTATAGGCCGGTGGAATCATCCATCCTTATTTCTTTAAAAATGAGGAAGGACGACGCGTTAACGTGAATGGAAATCGATACAGAACCATGATCAATGAATTTTTGTTGCCAAATAGTTTTTGTGAAAAATGGTCTTGGTGGCCATATGCCTGAAATCATATTTGAACGTTAAATGCCCAAAAATTATCTACCAAATAAAAAAAAATGACCATTTCATAATGTTCATCAGCAAGGTCTCAATATTTGGCATGTTTTGATGCTGTCCAAGTATCAATCTAGCTAAACGGCAATGATAAGGCTGTTCTGGAACCAATAGAACTGGTTACTATTAGTTCAATTCTAGCCAAGTCCAATGTCAGTACATTTTATGTTGAACTGTTATGTAACCCAGCAGTTCAACATAAACCGCTAGGCAAATCAATTTCAGAATATCAAAATCACGGTTACCAAATATACGGATTTTTCAGTATTCTACTGATTTTCAAGTACATTGGTAAAATTTACTGAATTTCATCCAGTTTTTTAAAAAATGCTGATTTCATACAGATTTTTAAGGAAGTCTGTTTTTCCATGATATGATGATAGAGAAACTTGATTAATCGATTGGACAATCGAACTTGTTCCGGCCGACAAATTTCACTGGGTTAAATGATTGAAAACATACGCAAGTTGAACTCAGTAGAACTAATTAACTTTTGAACTTCCATAATGCACCCAAAGTTTGTAGTACATGTCATAATTTTGAACGATAATAACTAAGTCATTGGTTGAGGGATTGATATAATTTAACAACCAATCGATACGGAAACATTTAACTTATACATGAATGGCAAGGTCGTTTCAGTACTTGAATAGCGTACTATTGAAAAATTGGTTTGAATTGACCTATGTTTTCACGTGCCAATCACAGCATACCATAATGATGTCATCCTTTAATAACTTTAGTCACTGGCTGCCAGCGTACGAAACACGTACCTTGTCTAGTGAGTGTATTACCAAACACAGTTACATCCATTCGCTCACTGGATAGTCACTTTTACGCGGTGTATGGATGCCATTTCACGTCTTCTGTATAGCGTATTCGCTTGAGTATATTGAGTACCGATCAGCTGTTGATTATTCAGTAACTAGCAGGCCAATTT
Source organism: Malaya genurostris (assembly GCF_030247185.1). Taxonomy (NCBI): domain Eukaryota; kingdom Metazoa; phylum Arthropoda; class Insecta; order Diptera; family Culicidae; genus Malaya; species Malaya genurostris. The sequence continues at coordinate 340,019,828 of NC_080571.1, read as the reverse complement.
AGAACTATCGGCGTAAGATTTTTCGTACCTAATTCAAAGCGCTTGCATCTCGGTGATTTGTTGATGGATTTGCCACATTTAACTTGAATCGAAAGCATTACTTGAATATTGTAACTTAAAAATTAATTGATTTGTCGATGGGGTCGTGCGTATACGGGAAATTCAAATTTCGAGCCAAACGGTGGCTTGCAAATGGATTCAGTTCAAATATGTGTTATAAAGATAATCATAGATATTTCTTTTTCATAAATATGTGCAATTGATAATGTATTAGTAACTTCCTAAAATTAGTAGCTCTAACTTCCTAAAATTAGCTTTAGTTCAATATCGCTTAGTAGAAAAACCATGTCTAATTTGATATATATTTAGAAAATCAACCAGTAGAAAAATGCAAAATTATAAAAGACTCAAAACTTATTATCGTGGAGCCTTATAATACAATTGTCAATAAAGAAAGTAGTATGTTAGGCTTCATTAAACGTTTCAGTCATAATTTTCAGGACACACAATTTTGGAAAACTGCAGTATAGTATGGAACATGTACTTCCGTACACGAAGAACGCATCGAATCTGTCCAAAAACAATTTTTACTGTATGAGTTTCGTAAACTAAGCTGGCAACATTTCCTCTTTCAATAATAAGGGGCGTTGTATGCTCATAAACTTACAAACACTCGAAGAATGCCGCAAAGCTACAATGCTTTATTTTCTCAACGACATTGTTTCTCAACAAGTACTGAATCATTGCTTTCACAACTAATATTTTACGCCCCTAGCCGCCATCTTAGGAATCGTCAAATATTCTCGGAAAAAATGTAAGACAAATTATGCTAAAAATAATCCCGGTAATAAAATGATGCCCTTTAACAACGAAAATAAAAGAAAAATTGAGACAAAATCATAGAAATAATGAATAGTAGATAAGAAACCTTTGTTACTTCTTTTTTACTGTAGTCTACATTTGTATGACGAATAAATAAATAAATAAATTTTGAAAAACGCCCTAAGTATAAAAAAATAATCTTACATAATGTTCCACAATTATTTGCCTATTCTTCAATTTAAATCTGTTAATGGGAGAGTTTGAAAAATGCATTTTAATGTCATCATGATCGGTTGTGTAGCGTACACAAAACTGTATTTTTTCGTATTAAATAATTAATAACCTTAGATAAATTGCGCAATAATTGTTACAAAAAAGATATAATCGTTGTAAAATAAGTTATACGAATTTATACAGATTTTTTTCTCCTCCGCCAACACCTCGACACTAGATGTGATTGTGCGCACAATCTGGCATCACCAAAATATCAGAATGATTTGGCACCGATAGGAGTTTGATAAACTGCACTCTTCGATTTCAGTTCAACAAGTAATTTTCTATCGCAAATTATCATTAAATAAGTGTTTTGTAAAGCTGCCTGACTGTCCGAGTTGAAATAAATTCGTTTTCCACAAAAAACATTGCTGGGAAGATGTCTGTACTCAGAAGAGAATGGTAAAGTACTCTTCTTGAAATGCGCTGAAGAAACCCCCCAGTGAATAATAAATTGCTCAGTTCTCATTTCACGGCAGTAGACACTAGCAGCGGGTCGACCATCCAACAAAGAAATGGAAGGATTGATTTTCAATATATATTAGTTACCGTCGGAACTTCAAAATTGCGTCTTATTATTTGTTTCGCCAAAAAAGGCAATCCGATTTTGGCAAAAAAAATTATATTGCTATTTTTGATTAACTTGATCGGCAGTGGAGTTTCACCAAACCACTATTTCACGGTCAAATTTTTCTTTGGTTTTTTTAAACTGTTTTGCCTCCAAAAAAATATTTTTGATAAAGTAAAAATCTTGTTCTAATTAAAATTTATATGTTTAAAATATGTATGAGTAAATAGTAAATAAGAAAATAGCCTCCTCTGGGTAGGTGCCTGTCTGCAGTTCAATTTAAGTTAAATCTGTTACCCGACAGATACTTCAAACATTTACAGTAGTAGTTCTTTTCAACTCACCGGGTGTTGTTTGTTCGATGATTGATTCGTTTATCCGACTCGGTTGGCACGCTCCATCATAACGGTTGTGGTTTGTGCCGTAATTGACATAACTTTCCTCTTCAAAATTTTCACAGAGTTCCAAATCGCCACAGCTTACCAGATCACTTTCACGATCTTCGTTCCACTGGTTATTTTTGCTATCGGGAGACGTTTTTAGGTGGGAATTTTCAATGCACCGCTGGAAACGGTACGGTTGATTCGACAGATTTCGATGCAATTCTCCGGAATCTAATCCGCTTTGATCGTAGAAATAGCACTCGTACAGTTCCTGCATATTTCCCCACAAATTAAATTGAACGACTTTCGGTGCGGGACAACCGTTCGCGGTGGCGTTTAAAATAATTATAAATCGAATAGAACCAACGGAGGCGGAGGCTAAAGGATTCTCCTCGTTGTAGAACGTAGTTGTTTCCGACAGTCAAAAACCTGCTGGTACCTCCTGTGTGATAACAACACCTTTCTGTTTCTGCGGGACTTTCGGTGCGTTACAGTTTTCCGAACGGTTTATTGCGAGCACGTGGCTTCCTTCCTTGCACATCATCATTCTTTCCTGTTTGGATCCCCGCGCACCATTCTTTCAATCTACGGGCAGATGCGCGAGAGTCATTTGATGAGCTCACGAGTTGCGTCCGATAGACGCAAAACACCTTTGCCTTTTTGGCACCGGTGTAGGAATACATGATGGACTGGAATTAGGTGTTTTTTTTTCTGTAGGGAATTGTTCTTCGCCAGTTCCGGACATTGACTTTGCTTATCTATTCAAATTATTCCGCGGTGATGTTCTGGGCGGGTGAACCTAAATGTTTCTAATTTGCGTTGCAGTTATTTTTGTTGAGGATTTGATAATCCAATGGGTATGTTTATACTCAACAAACCTGTTTACATCCTCATAGGAAAAAAAACAGAAATGATATCAAATTGTTAAACATTAAAGTTGACCTTTATTCCTTTACAATACAATATTAGCTACTTTTTTAAATAATTCAATTCCACACTCCTGTTAAAATTACTAGTATATCACATTGAATGGTTCATTTTGTTCACCTTTATTTCGTTACACTTCTTTGGGATATCCGTACGAGTTGGCATCTGTAAAAAGAGACATGTGAATGAGTTCTGCTCCGCCTACGGGTAATATATCAAAAAACGACTCGACTTACCCTCGTACTCTTTGTGATACTGCGACAGCAAATCCCCGATGAGCCGTCTGTCGTATTCCGGTGCCTCCAAAGTACCGCCGTAGTTGGGGCGCAAACAACCCGGATCGACGTACGAGGTGAGCGATGCCCAGTCCCTGTTATGGAAGACAATCTAGCAAATCGAGAATAGCGAACAAACAGAGCCAGTTAAGCTATTAGCTATTAGCTTTTTTTTTTTGTCACAGATTCTATACCCTGTTCTTCAGCTTATCCGACAGGAACGGCTTGAAGATGGTGAACAGCATGTTGAACAGATATGAATTGTTGACGATGTGAACCGCCTTCAGACGCAGCGCAGTGCACTCCTGGATCCACTCAACTACCATGGCCGCGAAACGGGGCCTGAACTGCATAATCTGCGACAGCGAGAGGCTGTCCATGTCCATGATGACGATGGCACCGTTCAGCTGAGTTCGTGGTTCAGCCATGCCAGCCTCCAGCGCGATTTGTACCGCGCGGAACAGGTCGTTCAGGGATACTTTGGATGGTTTCCATTTTTCTGTAGGGAAGCAATACAAAACATTATTTAATAGTGAAATGTCCTAACCAATTTTTTTAACAAAACAATGAACTGTCTATACTCGCTGTTTTTGCTTTCCCCGTCTGTTCTTAAGGCTTGTTATGATAATTATGAGCGAGCTGTCATATTATTTCATAGCCTGCTATGATCAAGTTGTAATCATAGTTCTAAAAAGAGTGTACTAAATACTCAGAGTAAAATGAATATCCAACACTCGCATATCAGCCCTTTGTGGATTTTTAGTTGCCATGATGGATTTCATCAAACCCTACTAAACTATCAGAATTTTCATAAATCATTGTAGCTTAATCCCATATGCAGAGCACTCACATATCAGTCTTATGTCGTTTTCGTTTTTAAATTGCACTACACCGGTGTAGCGAAAGCTGCACCTAAACCGTTCGTTTTTACCAATTGCACTACACCAGTGCTACACTTTTTCTGCACCGATACCACTGGTGTAGCACTCATCAAAAGTTTGGTGTAGCTCTGTGCAATGGAATCGTTAATTGTAGTCAATGGTTACTGTTTATGTTTTCGTCATTTTTGTTCGTTTATTCATGCTTCAGTGTAGCACTGCACCGGTGTAGTGCAAATTAAAAACGAAAACGCCATTATTCAGTGCAAGTTACATTGACGTAACAATTGTATTGATAGGTTATCCGGACATGACTTTTTTTAAAAACTTTTATTCGAATCCGATTTCCGGTCCCAATGTTACAGGTTGTTCAGTGTGTTCGAATAAATTTGGCTGTTCTCTAAGCGCTGAAAAAATTTGAAAAAATACTCTCTCACCGCTAGATTGAGATATCATAGATAGTTGAGCACGAACTTGTGTTCAAATGAAAGTCCATTCTACCTTATCGATCGCTGTCATCTTTCATAGATTCTGATTTATTGTTCCAGAGTTACGAGTGTTGAGTATAACAGTATAAGTTCAAACCCACACGTCGAGTTACGACACCAAAAACGAAGCGAAATCTTGAAAACCAAAAATAGCTTCTATTTCCAGGTTTAAGGGCTGAGGCTGTGTGTTTTAGGGTGATTTAGAAGGCTATTTTCACGCTTCAAATCTGATTTTCTCTGAAACGGTGACGAATATCAAGAAACCCAACTGACAATCTCTTAGAAAATTAGTTTAGATTGTTCTGTGAAAATTTCAGAATGATTCAATGACTTTAGCGGTCGGGAAAGTCTTTTTTCTGAAGGAAAAATTGCATAGCTGAAAACGCCGTCTTTCAACTGATTCATTGAATATCTTACCTTTAAAAGCATGTATCTAAAAGCTATCCTGTCAATGTCTAGATAATTTAATTTAGATGCGATTAGTGCATAAAAACATAGATGTAGTCGCGATAAAAATGAAGTGAAGGTAAGTCGATTTCTATTGGCATATTGTCGCAATACTTAAATGTAAAGGCGCTGCTTGTTTAGGGCATATTCAGGAGTGTTCTAGTTCTAGATGCATAATTTATGTCAGTTTTAAAATTTAAATCTAGAAATTATAACGAAATAAACTGGCAGCCCCAGCAGCGTTTTATCTGTGTTTCAAATATAGAAAAAATAGAACGGCAGTGTATACCAGTTTTAAATTTGACAGTAGAACTGGTCGAATAAATAAAACTAAAACGGATTGCTGGTGATACGTTTGTTTCAGATTCATTTACATTATAGACCACCCATATGAATCTTGCAGCTGCTGAATTTGCTCTTAGAGATGATACTATCAGCAAGAGCTGTCAAATCGGTAGGAAAATTTCTAATTACTCCTCCTTTTCAAAGATTTCTTATGAAAACGGGCAAATTCATTTGAAAAATCATAGTAGAAGTTGAAGAAAAAGTTTTTACTCTGAGGTGGTAATGTTGATCTTAGTTCATTGTGCGAAATCTATCTATTCAGAATGGAGCATTAAACTTGGTTTGATAGAATTTTTCAAATGCCTGGAAATAACAAATAAAGTATCCAAAATAAATAGTACTCGATCGCTATACATTCTAGCACTCGAGAAATCAACATTACACTGGTTTCTGTTTAAAAAAATGTTGATCTGAAAAAATCTAATCTTACCCAATTTCACACCTCTCTGAAGATTTTCCATATTTAATCGTAGTTTACACTAAAAAAACGTAATTAATCCACCTAGCAGATGATACCTTTTTTTCATCAATCCGCATGTGTTTTTTGCATGAATATTCTTCGGGGTTTCAGTTTTCATGACATTATTCTAATGTCCGTTGTTTTAAGTGGCAATTTGAGATTTTAATCACTCATTACTCTGTAATGTCGAAACTGCAAATCGGATCGAATTTGAATTGAGCTTTGAGAAACGATTCGATACTTTAACCGGAATTCGAAATTCGGTGTAACCGAAGTCAGACAACTTCACCTTAGTAGCTGTATAGTTTACATTTGTTCCAAAATGTTTGAAAATCAATGTAGACTTTGAGGCATCGTAGTGCGAATAAAATTTTTGGGTGCCTTCCGAAACGAAAACTGAATACAACCGAAAATGAAATAAGTTTATTTGGTTATCGACTATCCACATTTGCTAACCATTTTTATACTAATCACCCTGTATCTCCTAAACTGGAAGTTGGATCTGACTGAAAAACAAGATGTTTTATAAAATCTTAAAACTTTTCATTTGAATCTTAGATGATTTTTAGATTTCATTTGAATCTTAGATCGGTTCAGCCATCTACGAGAAAAATGAGTTACACAGTTTTAATTTCGTTTCACGTGTCATCCTGTAGTTCCGGAACTAGAGGTCGGAACCAAACATAATTCAGGAACCTTGTTTAGGAGCATACGACTTTTCATATGAATCTGAGTATATAGAAAAATTGAGTAAAATTATTTGTCACACACGCATTTGCTGATCTCGACGAACTGATTCAAATGGTATATGACTGTTATGCTCTTCCAGCATTTATTGCTGTAAGTAGTTTTAATCAATATAATTATGGAATTGCTTTCAACTCGAAAATACTGCTATCATCTGGTTTACATATGCTATATTCGAACGATTATGTTGCCAAAAACGAACCGTGCTATAATCGGTCCGAGGCAAAATATCATGCTGTACACAGTCTTTTATGTACTTAGAAACAAATGTATGTAACAGTACAAAAAATCGTGTTTTATGTTGCTCCCAAGCATTTCTTTGCCAGACAGCGCTCAAAACTTCTACTGCTGGAATAGGGGAAAAAGTCGCTTACACAAAAATTTCGATATCTCCGTTAAAAATGGACGGATTTTGACAATCTATGGCTTGTTGGATAGGTATTACTGTGCGGAATCAAAGTCTGAAAATATATTCTGTTTTCAAGGTCAATTGTGACAGATACTGTCAAAAAACTGAAAATTTTGACATAAAACTTCGTATAACTCAAAAAGTAAACATCCGATCTCAAAACCATTCAATAGCGTTCAGGGTGACGGGGAGACCTTTCATTTGCGACTAGTTTGATCAAAATCGGTCCAGCCATCTCGGAGATCTCGACCTCTTAGTTGACAACACACATACAGACACACACACATACACACACACACACGGACATTTGTTCAGTTCGTCGAGCTGAATCGATTGGTATATGACATTCGGCCCTCCGGGCCTCGGAAAATTTTTCTAAAGTTTGAGCGAATTCTATACCTATTTTTTATATTTATAAAAAAAGGTAAAAAGTAGTTGTAATCACTTTGAAATCGATTTTCTTCTACTCCGAGTTTATTTTTATTGCTGATATTTATTTGTACTCTTGAATAAACGATGAAAATGCTGCAAATCACTACTGCTGATATGAAAATTTGCGAAAGAATCCTCCTTTTCTTGGTTCCATTTTTCATTGGCAGGTGTCGCTACAGGTAAATCAGCTTTGCGACAAAGTGCCAATACACGTGCCATTTTTTCTGATCCAGTTTCGTAACTGGAGCAGAAAAAACGTAACGAAAAATGAGAGAGAAATAAAATCGGCTCAACAAGGTTGCCAAACAAGCGTTAGCTTTATTCGATGCAGACACATTTGCTCAAACTTGTAACCGAAAGCATCGAAACTTTCTGGTCACCCGGTCCATCGAGAGCAATTTGGCACATATAGCATTCTCCTTGAACGATGAAGTCTCAATGCCACAGGATTCCTTGTCACACGGATCTGTTCGCTATTGGTCACACGATCACTCTATGCAGGGTTCCGGAAGCCTCGGAACTGGCCATAGTAGTCTAAGCTGAATTATGTTTGATAAAACTCTCCTGGTGAGACTGTTTTACACTTATGTCGTTTTCGCTTGATGCCAAACCAAACCCTGTTTCCACCCTAACTGTTGTCAAACCGTTTGTTTGAAGCTAGTTTCGAACCTAGGTTCAACGTTGTTGAACTGAAAATCGAGTCAGTTTCGAACCTGATTTTTATATCAGGTTTGCTCAAACCCCCGTTGCTAAGTGCGAACCCAACACAGTTGTGTGAAAAGTCTCAAGCGAACACGACATTAGTCAAAAACCATCCAACGCATAAACTGGTTAGAAGAATTTAAACAGCCTACTAGATTTGGAAATCGTTTCTTCGGCCTTGTAATAGTGCGTTTAGAGTCGTGATGAAAAGGGTGAAAAACATGAGTATGATCTAGAAAGCCAAACTGTGGTTCGGTCCTCATGTTCTCGAGACTGTCTAGTCTAGTCAGTTTTTGGCAACATTCGAACGATCGACTATTCAGAGTCATGTCACTCGTTGTCGGTAGCTGCAGTTTCTACGAGTTTAAACACACAAAATTTAAATCTCATTTACAGTGTAGTTCAGTAGATGTACACGGAAAATAAAAACTACCTATTATTTGACTTCTTTTTACTTAATTTTGAGTTTTCATTCATTCGCTCCTTCAATTGTTGTCAAAATACAAAAAGCAAAACCACCCAATAGCGAGAGTTTCGTTCGATATGCTAAAATTAAGTTAACCGTATCAAACTGAAATTGAGTCAATACGACTAAACTGTAGAGTAAATATAATTCATCTTTAAATATTTTTAAGCACGTGCCTTACCACTTTATCTTAAATTAGTTAATTGAACGAAACGGATAAAAAATTTGATTCCAGAAATTCCAGCAGTAAGCGCTACTTAATTTTGAGTGGCTTTTTGTTCATTTGTTGATCTATAATATACCAAAATTGATCAGTATCTAACGGGGAAAAACAGATTGGAAAAATGACATGTGAATGTAACCTTTTCCTATTATCACATAGGCAGCAAAATGAACAAAAACAAAATCTCAAGTCAGTGTCGGTGGCAAAGCAGAATATAAAAAGGTTGAATTCACATGTCATTTTTCCAATCTGTCTTCCCCGTTAGATACCGATAAAATTCAAAACTAGCTCAAGACGGTTCTACCTTTTAACGAAAACTAAAAAAACGTATTGTTATGAAATACTAGTTGACAGTTGAATTTTGTCCACCACACAAAATAGATTTTGGATTGAAAGAATTTCGAACATTCGAAGCTTACCGATCGGTTTCGGGTTTGAAAAAATGCTTATCCGATCATCTTTAATGCATAGTTGTAGTAATTCAATGCAGCCAACATGTAAGTGAGTCAAGTGGAAACGAAAGCAAAAAAAATACCGGGTGGGTAATGTCACAGACATAACTGGATGACGTGAATACGAATAAAACTGGCATGTAGCAATCACACTTCCGAAATCGATAATCGTTCGTATTCGTTGATTGTACTGATTTGCATTCAGAATTGTAAATGTTTATCTATACAGGAGACCTATTGACGACAAACTTATTCTACCATACAATTAAGTAACACGGGACAAACGTTGCGTTTCTCTTATGCAGACTTTGTTATGATTTTTGATATTTTAACTTTTATTTCGAACTAAATAATGTTAGTTTCTACCTTTTAGTTGTTTAGTTCTAATAATAAAATTTGCTATTGGTTTGTAAATCACTTCTACTCGGGCTCTGAGCCAGGATTCAGGAACTGGAACTGAGCTCAAGAAGTAAGCAATCTTGAACATGAACAATTCATGAAATTAGTTATAAATACTTCCTTCTTTTTTATTTATGACTTCTGGTAATTTTTATTTTTCGGTCTTTTAACGATATCAAACTAACTAGAGATTGTGAGAGAAGAAAGAATATGAAAATTGGGGGAAGATGGGATTAAACGACCCTCGAGGTAAAATGTACTTCTTGCTTTTCTCAGAATTTAAAAAAAATTTTCACTGAAATTTTAATGAAACTGAAAGTCCATCATGGCAATAGATTACTACAAAATATTGGTAGTGGTAGAGCGAGAAAGAATATTTTAATAAACCAGTGAACATCTTTGTCAATGCTTCGATTTTCAAAAATTAGATCTTATACAGACGATATATTATCAAAAAAAAAAAAAGTTAAAAGTGACCGTCCCATGTTTTTAGGGACAAAATGATCCAAATTGTGTGGGGTCTTCTACCAGAGGAGTCGAATTTAGACATCTCAGTGATGCGAATCATCCGAGTCTCTGATATGTCAAAAAGTAAAGGTAAATGTCGTTTACCATTTACTATCCGAACCGGTAAAAATTCTGGAGCTGAACTCAATTTCACAGTGCAGAATACGAGTTTAGTTCTAGAACTTAATTCTGAAGTTGAACTCCGAACTTGAATAAGGAAACTGAATTCAGTTCCAAATTCTAGTTCCAGAATACAAGTTCCGAATTTAGTTCCAGCATGTAACAGTTCTGAATTCTGCACTTGAATTCTGGAAAGGAATTCTTAAAATGAATTAAGGAATGAAATTATGAAACTGAATTATGGAATTAAATTCTGGTTCAGAAATCAGTTCTAAAATTTAGGTTAGGAGTTCATGTCTAACATTTAGTTCCAGATCTTAAATTCATATCCTGAATTTCGTTCCAGATTTATGATATTGTAATTCTAAAAGAGAGTTCTGGATTCGAATTCCGAACATAAATTAAGGGACTAAATTCAGTTAAAAAATCTAGTCAAGAAACCAGTTCCAAAGATTTAGTTCCAGAATCCAGAATTAGGATTCAGTTCCAGAGTCTCAGTTACCAATTCTGAACCAGTAATCTGGAACTAAATTCTAGAACTGAATTTTGAAACTCAATTCTAAACCTGTTTTAATTAAGTTCAGAACCGGAATTCAGGTTCTGAGTTCAATTTTAGAATTCAGTTCCAGAATTCAACTTAAATTCAATCCCGAATCCAGATCTAGTATTCAGCAGCCTCATGCGATTAATGATAATTTAAAGTGATTTTTACCGCTCATTTTTTTCGGAAATGACCGAACCGATTTTAATAAGCTCGTTCGAAAACTACTCTTGGCCCATTGATCAAGTACGAAGATCAAGTGGCTGTCACTTTTGATTCTGAAGATATAATAGTATAAGTGACGTAACCAACCAACCGCACATTTTTCATCGGTTGATTTTTTCTAAAGATGACGCAATCAAATTTGGAAGGGTTATGGCCAACATTTCCGGTTCGAGAGATGTAATGTACAGCTTATAAAACACGGCAGTCTACAGTGGGCGTGACATGTAGCAAGAATACTGGATGTTCATCAAAGAACCTGGGAGAGGTAGTCGACTGTGGGATAGACCTTGAACGCGAACTCAAAGAAGATGCGCACGCAGCGGGAGTACAGAGCGACTGGAGGACGGCGGCTCAAGATCGAGTATCCTGGAAATCTACAAGTCGTTCGGTCATGTTACGGAGACGGGATTTGTACCATTAAAGTAAGTAGTATGTGTCGGGTCGTATGTTCGAGCCCCGACCTGGAAGGATTGTTAGTGTCAGTATGATCCATAGTACTAGCCATGCAATGATTCTGTACACTAAGAATCGGCTGCGAAGTCTGTTGAAACAGAAAGGCCAAATTCCACAAAAGGAATGTAATGCCAGGACTTTGCTTTATGTGTCGGGTTTGCACGCTACGCTTTGTGCGATGATTCGTTTAATTCATTTTACGCGACTTAGATCAGCACTAAATTTAACCTTAAGGTCTGAGGACGGAGGGTCACGTGTTGAGTTTTAAATCGACCACGTGGCTCGCTCAATTCCCTTTGAGCATCGTATTTCTCTTGTACTCTCTCGTATATGAGCAAACTGTACCGGGTTGCCAGCATACATTTCATTATTTTGATGCTTCTCATTATCACATTAATTTATCGTATGGGTTGGACATTACATGGATTCCAATCAACAATGAAAAAATATTCAACTTTCACAAAGATTGAATGTCTGTGTGTTTGGCAGCCTTGTCGAGCCAATTTTATTTCTCTCTCCTTTTTCCGAATGCTATCAGGAAACCAAAGCGAAAAAAAAATGGCGGATGCATTGAAACTGACTTTGTTTCACAGAAAAATACAAGACTTTATTTTTATCGCGATAGCATATATGTTTTTATGTACTAATCGCATCTAAACTAAATTATCTAGACTTTGTCACGGTAGATTTATGATACAAGTGTTCCAATTTTCAGCAGTTCTTCAGTCAGAAAAAAATACAACACGACCGCTAAACTCAATGAATCATTCTGAAAATTTCACAGAATATTCTCAACTAAATTTCGAAGACATTGTCAGGTGGGTTTTTCTATATTCTGCACCGTTTCCAAGAAAATTTAATTTGAACGGGAAAATAGCAAAAAACCTACCACTTTACGGTACTGTCCTCAGCCCTTAATACTCGTTCATACCAAATATTTTAGAAAATTTCAATTTATAGCTATTTGTGCTTATCTCATTCTACTGAAATTTTCATTGTAAATTGCTGAACATATTTTTGATGTAATAGAGAAAAAATGTGTTTCTGCTTTAAATACAACAGGAGATTTGAACGAATAAGTTCTACCCATTCTTGTACAAAGTAAAAGTAAGACTTTTCTTTTTCAATCGAATGATATTAGATGAAAATGAAATTTATGGCCACTGACCGTCAGCATATCGATACAAATTCATATGACGCTTGCTGCCATTTTCAAATGAAGCTCCCAGAATTCACCATCAGTTGAATAATCGTACCTAGTCATTTGAAGTTTTGCTTGCTCAGTTTCAAGTCTAGCTGCTTCATTGTCTTCGCTGTTGGTAGTGAGCAAGTTCGAATGAATAGAATTATGAATGGAGTAAAGTATTAAAAATGAAAACTGAAGGAGGAAATCATTAATTTATGTGTATTCTGTGATTGATATTTCAGCTATCTGGTTTGTCTTTCATCTATTATTTTGAACCAATTCGAATGTTTACATGAACCTCATTTGAAGGCCGCGCTCACACTATTGAAAGAGATATTTCGTTACTTCAAGAGATCAACTGACGGTGGTTAACCTGAGGTTTGGTTTGAAGACAATCGATTGAAGAACTGAATGCTGCCGGTTCGGTACATCAGCGAACGTTGTGTGTGTGTGTGTGTGTGTGTCAGAGTGTGAAGTTTACTGCAGTAGAGCAATTGTCAGTGTGTTTCACATTCGGTTTTCAATTGAAGTGAGTGAATGAAGTTTCACTGCACTGTTCACAACACAATACATAAACGGGTTTTCTAAACTAATTTGCACTTATCCGATTCTTGCATTCAGCAGAATTAAAGACTGTCCCAAAAAGTATGGACGCATTTTGATTTCGCTGTAAAAAATTCACAAGTGTTAGATATTCGAATTTTATTAGATATACTGATAATATTAGACTACAACAACAGAATATTATTCTCAACATTTGCTATTTAGCCATTGTAGACTAGCTGGCGCACCTTCTTGCGAACGTTGCTCATTAAATTCCCTACAGACTTCTTGGCGACAAGTTTTGACACTTTTTTCCAGTCTTTTTCGAACTGTTGAATGGTTTCGGCTGCCGAGACATGTTTCGCTAAGATGTGCCATCGTTAATGCCAAAACTTCCTCAATTGGTTGAAGTTGTGGGCAATCTGGTGGATTAATGTCTTTTGGAACGAAAGTGACATTTTTGGTAGTATACCATTCTACCGTTGATTTCGAGTAGTGGCAAAAAGCAAGATCTGGCCAGAAGACATCAGGATCCTTGTGGCTTCGAATCATGGGTAGAAGTCGTTTTTGTAAATATTCCTTGATGTATATTTCGCTGTTCATTGAAGCAGTGATGATGAAGGGTTTCGAAAATTTACCGCAGCTACAAATTGCTTGCCAGACTATAGCTTTCTTACCAAATTTTTCGACTTCAACCGATGTCTCGGACTGGTTTAACACTTGCCCTTCACGTACCGTATAATATTGTGGTCCCGGCAAGGATTTGTAATCGAGTTTCACGTAGGTTTCGTCGTCCATGATTATGCAGTTCAAATTTCCAGCAAGAATCGTATTGCACAGCTCTCGAAACCTCGGCCTGATCGATGCTTCTTGTTTCGGACTACGTTTTGGTTGATTCTGCTCCTTATTCAAAGATTCAAACGTTCTTTAGCACGAAGAACATTCGACTTCGAAGTGCCCACCTTTTTGGCCACATCCCGAACTGATACCTCCTTCTTTTGCTCGAACGCCTTCAGTATACGTTTATCCAACTGAGGGTTAGCAGGACCTTTTGTTCGACCCGTTTTCGGTTTATCCTCAAAGGTGTTATCCTCAGTGACAGTCCGCGTTCTGTGCACCATTTGAAGACACAATTTTTCAACGTTGTTCTGCTGAAAGTCCTCGCATTTCGAAACAAACTAATGAAAACGAATAAACAACTGCACAAGTGGTTAGAGAAGAGTGTAAACAACAGGACGCAGCCATAAAAATTGACAGATTCTGAACCATTGCGAAATGGCAGCGGTTTTCGGTTGCGTCCATACTTTCTGGGACAGTCTTTATAGCAGCACTGAAAACAGACATCGAAGTCCAAACAAACGTTCTCAAAAAAACCTTTCAATTTCTTACCCACATTGTGATCTCTACTTGGATTTCTGTTCTCTGTGCTATCAGTACGCATTCCGACAGGATCCGACGTCACCGCGCAATGCAAATTCTACCACATTGTTGATAGCATTCTGATTTGAAAAATGGTAATTAGTTTAACACTCTTCTGAATCGCCAGGGGCAGTTTTTTCTTAGCATGTATTGGGAATTATTTTATGAATGAATTTTCTCGTAGGGTGGAGATACACTTCTCCTACAGGAATAAATGACCAATAAATGATTCCTAATGTTGAATGGAAACGTCGTTTGATATTGAAACTTTTTATTTGTCATTACTGAACACGAAGTACGAAGTTTTTCTATTTTCTATTTTTTTTTGTTCTATTATTTGAATTTATGATATTTGAATGAATGCATCCAACAGAAAAATTTTTTCATTTTCTAATTAAATTTTTGCACTGATCGGAGGATATATCGGTTGCATTCAAAAGTACCCAAACCGAATGTGCAAGAATAGCGTGATGGGTTATTGTCTTTCACGCCGCCTACCACGATTGGATGGCTTAGAAAGGGTTTTTTTTTGGCTGAATTGTGAATGCTCCCAAGAATAAATTGTTTCGTAACACTGCACGCAAAATTATTTATTGAACGAAATGAAGTTAAACGTTATATTGATGAGAATGGTAAATTAAGGACTGAATGTTTGATTGGTCCAACAGTATATTTGGGAAACTATTATTTTTCAATACAACTAAGAGCTGTGGATAAAAAATGACGAAGTGTAGGCTTGGCGCAGATTACTCAAACCGATGTCAATATCAGGACGGCATGGTGAAATGTAGTCAAGCACAAGCTGCCTACCGTAAATAGCAGACGAGTGCGATAGTGGCATCACGTTGTAGGTTGGACTGTATTTGCTTGGAGTCTTACGAAATATTCATTAGGTGTGATAAACATCAATACAATATATCAAGCGGTGTTTGTGTTGATTCATTCCTCAGTGTTGATTTGACCGTGAACTTGTGAGCACAGCTTATGGACATGGTGCTGCTGATCGTGTTTTTTGTCATCGTCGGTCTCTTCGTCTACCGATGGAGCACATCGACGTTCGATTTCTTTGAGAAACAGAATGTTCCATTTGTGAAACCAATTCCACTAGTTGGAGGGCTGTGGTCTTTCGTCACCGGCAAAATGAACATCATCGACACGGTTTCCAAAGGATATCACATGTTTCCGGATTCGAGATTCTCCGGATTGTTCACGCTTTATTTGCCGTCCTATTTGATCCATGATCCGGAACTGGTGAAGCAAATTACCATCAAAGATTTCGATCACTTCATGGACCGAGCCAACAACATTACGCCTGAAATGGATCCCCTTCTGGGGCGGGCGTTGGTCTTCACGAACGGATCTCGCTGGAAGCATGGCCGAACGGGTCTCAGTCCGGCATTCACCGGTAGTAAAATGAAAAATATGTTTGTCTTGTTGTCCAATTACGCAGATGCGGCGATGCAGCGGCTCGTGGAGGATGCCGCCGGAGGTACGCTCGAACGAGAGATGAAGGATTTGTTTCAAAGGTTTGTATTTTTTTTAATCAACGCATTAACGCGATGGTCGAAGTTTTTTGTGTGCTCTTTTGTAGATTAGGCAACGATGTTATGACATCGATTTCTTTCGGTGTGGAAATCGATTCCGTTCACGATCCAGAAAATGAGTTTTTTGTGAGTGGCAAATGTCTGGGAACGACCAGCGGACTCCAGGGATTGAAGGTATTCCTAATGTCATTGTTTCCGCTCAAACTGCTGCCATTACTGGGACTTCAAATTATACCACAAAAAGTAATCGACTTCTATGAGCAAACTGTAGCTGCGTCAATTAAGAATCGTGAAATGAACAACATCGTTCGACCGGATTTCATACATCTGCTGACGTTGGCTAGAAAGAATGAGTTGAAGGCGGAAATTTCGGATGAAAAGTTTAACAGCGCAGGATATTCCACTGTCGAGGAACATTTTAAAACCACCGACGAAGGAGCCCTCCAATGGACAGACATGGACATAACAGCTGCAGCTGCTTCATTTTTCTTTGGAGGGATTGAAACCACAACCAATTTGCTTTGTTTCGTTGTGTACGAATTGTCTCTAAACACCGAAGTTCAGGATAGATTACGTACAGAAATAGATCGGGTTCGGGAAGAGTCAGGCAATCAAAAGCTAACCTACGAATCGATACAGAAGATGAAATATTTGGATATGGTAGTTTCAGAGACCCTGCGAAAGTGGCCTCCATTTGGGGTGTTGAACCGTAAATGCACGAAGACCTACATAATGGAAAATTACGATGGAACTAGTGCGGTAGTTCAGAAAGGGGAAATAATATCATTTTCCATTAATGCCATCCACCGGGATCCAAAATACTATCCGGATCCGATGCGGTTTGATCCGGAGCGGTTCTCAGAGGAGAATCGTCCCAAGCTCAACCCGAGTGCGTTCCTGCCGTTCGGGAGTGGACCTCGAAACTGCATTGGATCCAGGTTGGCACTGGCGCAGGCAAAGTGTTTCTTGTACTATTTGCTAGCCTACTTCGATGTGAACATTTCTCCCCGGACCGATGTACCGATAAAGCTTGACAACCGATCGATTGGTCTCAATGCGAAGAATGGTTTTTGGTTTCAGTTGATTCCACGAGAAAGGTAGATTCGTTACAAACTGGGTGGTTTCTACGTGTCTACGAGTCTGCATCGATGTAGATGAAAGGAGAATAATTCGAAATTTTGAACAACAGAAGTGTATGTTAAGTCGGTTATGTGCCCTTAGTACAAAATAAATTGGTTTTCACTTAAACCTCTAAATAAACAGAATCGATGTTTTGAGAACAGAACATAGAACAATGTTGTAAGGTAAATTGATACTAAAATATGTTGAAGCAATGTCAAAAACGATACATGCTTAACGCTCGTATCCGTACTGTATTTTACAGTATTGTACTGTATATTCAATCCAAATACTGTGTACTGTTTTTTACCCTCAAATGTACTGTATTGTAATTTGTACTGTACTGTTATACTGAAATGTACTGTATTTTTCACACTAAATATTATTACAAAATTTAAAATTGCATTGGATTTTGATTTGTGGTAGAACGAAGCGTCAGAAAGGACAGTGACAACACGTAGCGAATGTGAATGTAAGTACATGCAAACAACATTTTTTTCATTAATCATTCGTGTTCAGAGCGCGTTACAACAATTTTGCGAAATTTTGATGATAAAAAAAAGAAAAATGTCTCAACCAAGAAGAATCATACGCTTCTCAAAATTTGTTTGATGAATAATTCGTGCAGTTTTTAGTTTTTGTCAAACTTGCCCTAAAAAGGATTTTAAATTAGATTATGAAAATAAATCGTTTGATAATTATTTGCTTTTAACGATTTGTCTTGTTAAGGCATGGAGTCGTATTGAACTAGTTTTATATGTGATCAGTATCTAACGAGTAAAACAGATCTGATCGCATAAATGATACGCGAATACAACTGTGTGATGAAAACCGCAGAAAAGCTACCGCAGAGACGGGACTCGAACCCGTAGTTAGCTCCTATCCGGGGAAATTGTGAATGTGAATCACACAAAAACAAGCCGACACTAATTGAACGCTGAAACAACAGAAGGAGGGGTTGCAATAGAGAAATGACTTCAAATTATCGCCGTGGTGCCCGAGCACAGCTGAACATGCTTCGTTCCTTTGTTCAATTAGACTGTTTCTTCGTGTGTTTCACATGCAGGATGGTTTAATTTTCAAAACAATTTACCAGGATAGGAGCTAACTACGTGTTTGAGTCCCGTCTCTGTGGTGGCTTCTTCGTGGTTTTCAATAAATAGTTGTATTCGTCATTTTTTCAGTCTGTTTTCCTCGTAAGATGCTAATCAAATTTATTTGCTTTAGATTTTTATTCACTATTTTAAGAAAAATGCGTACTGTAAAATGTACTGATTTTTCTTGATTAAACAAACCGCATTTAACCTGAAGATGAGTTAATAGAACTCATCTGCGGTGTAAAAATAACTTATTATCCTCTCTCAGTATGTGCCTTACGGGAAGGGCAGACTTTTGAAAATGGAGTTTTTCGCAGACTTTCGTCAAAATTTACATATTTTTGAAATTGCCGCGATGTTTTGTTTTGCTCGCAATCCAGTTTTGTGTATCATACTTTGTAGAGGAATTGAAGCCCGCAGACATTTTGTTTTTCGGATTTACAGGATTTTACAACCCTGTCTGGTAAAATTTGAAAGTTTTACCTGGCATCTCTTCTATCCTTGAAGAAAATATTGATTTTTACTCTTCAATTTAATTTAGTGGAACCAGCAAAACAATGTGTATCAACATTTGATTCATGAGAATATATGATTTTGGAATTTCACTGAAAATAAATAAATGTCAATGGAACCAACTGTGCGTTTAAATATTGTTTGATGGTTTAGTGTTTTTTCATGAAAATTGCTGCGAACTGGTGAAATCTAACATTTTGGTAATTTTCATTTGCACAATAGCTGAGGAAAACAGTGATTCAAACTTGAACATTGATGATAGACATATCCGCAGACCGCTTAGAGGGTCTAAGGACTCAGTGTACAACAAGCGCGGAACTCACTCAGCAAGAAATACGTACATTAGAGACGAAATTAGTAAAGATGTTCTCATCTCAGAGTTACTGCTTACAAAGGCAAAGTTGCCGGAGAGATTGCCAAGTCGTGGACTTCTAACAGCCGGAACTGAACTCAGGCAATGGTTACGTGTTGTAGGTATGTGTCCCTGAAATTCCCAAGCTTGTTTTTCAAGCTTACATAAATTTGTATGTAAAATTTCTGTAGTTTCATTGATAACTAATGGACCTCTGCACACTTCGTAGCGCAGTAACATTAGATTAGATGTAGAAAATCGAAACTACTTATCAATTTTAATGATTATTGAAGAAAAAATCATTATAATGATTTATGATAACACATGGATCAATAAGTCCCGAGACTAAAGCAGAGATGGCGCTCGTAGTGAACCAGTAACCACGTCTTTCTAGAGTACTAACCTTTGCTTGAAACGGGTCAAAATTTTAAGTCGATCCGACCAGAAACAGCTGAGTTATCGAGGTTGGTGTAAAGTCGTGTTTTGATAAAACATTGTTTTTTAATGGGTAAAAACACCGTGCAAGCGAACAATGGATTGAAAAATGTTATCCGGACTCTTGACCACCAAAAACAACGATTTGTCGGTGGTTCGCCGAGTTTAAACGTGGTCGTACCGACACAAATGACGCGGAACGCTCGGGTAGACCTGTGAAAGCCGTTACACCGGAAAATGTGAGTGAAGTGACAAAAATTATAATGAAAGATCGTAAAGGGAAGCTCCGTGAGATTGCTGAGATTGCACAGATATCATATGGAAGTGTATTTACTATCCTTTATGAAAAATTGAGCATGAAAAAGGTTTTTTCCAAGTGGGTGCCGCGATTCCTTTTTCATCAAGACAATGCACCCTGCCACAAGTCGATGAAAACAATGGCGAAATTGAACGAATTGGGCTTTGATCTGCTTCCCCACAACCCATACTCGCCAGATTTAGCCCCCAGTGACTACTGGCTCTTTGCTGATCTTAAAAAATGCTCCAGGGAAAAAGATTTGGCTCAAATGAGGAGGTCATCGCTGAAACTGATGCTTATTTTGAAGCGAAAGATAATTTTTTTTATAAACATGGTATTGAAAAATTGGAAAAACGTTGGAACCATTGTATCACCCTAAAAGGTGATTATGTTGATGAATAAAAAAAAAATTTTGCAAAAAAAAATGTTGTTTCCATTGTTAGTCTCGGGACTTATTGATCCATGTGTTAGTGGCCTCAACCTTTTTATATCGCGGATAATAGGACAAAACCGACGATTTGCCGAAACGCGTACAGGCAGCCTACAATTTTCCATATGAAAAAACTCTAAATTCATGCTACAGACTCATAACGATTGCCCACGCTACAAACTTCTAACGATTATTGACAGTAATAGAAAAGTTAAGCAGACGAGAAAATTGCGTTCAAATTGAAATGACATATCAGTGGACATCATTGGAATGCGTGGAATTGTTGTCTCGACAATATTTGCGATTAACTTTTTAACTTTAAACTTTTTTCTGTACTTGTTCTTCTATTTTTTGTGCTTCATTTTGTACTTTGTGTCAGAGATGCCATTTATACAGATTTATCTGTATTTTACAGATTTTTACATGCTCATACATATTTAATACAGAGTACAGATTTTATACAGATTTCCTCAATTTAATACAGATTTATACATATCTCACAAAAATTAGGAAAGAAAAAAATTAACTTTTCTGTCTGAGCTATCTTTTAGTATTTGATTCCAGTGACGATATAAAAGTCTAGGGGCTGGGGTCCACTAGGAGATTGATAGTACCCATTAGCTCTCTCCGGACAGTACCAACCTGGATGCCGTGTGGAATCCGGCGGAAAAAAATGAACCAAGAATAGATCTACTGGGGTCCTGCTTCCATGTCGTAAAAGGCGACAATTGCAGGAGTTTCTTTTTCCTTTCAGTTATCAGATAATTTCAATGTTTCACCTCTGATTACTCTATTTTACTAAATTATCTCTTCATTCAACCTATCAATTTCCGTCTAGCTTCGGAGAAAAGTTTTATTTGGAATGTTTTCTTCTTCCTTGTTATTATTGTCTTTCAGGATAATAAATTGAATGATAAAAATCAACTTTTGCTCAAATCCTTTGATATTACAAAATTAATAACAGAGATAACATATATCGGTATATTGAATACATAGTAAAAAAAAACACTTGGTACTAATATTTCAGACAGTAAATTATTATTTTCCTCGGTAGCCGACTGCCCAGATCAACCAATATAAGCAATATATAATTTCAATAAATAATTAAAATAATAAAGCGGAAATAATACACAATCAAGATACAACGTGAAATCTGTTGACCTTTATTTGGTGATTTAAAATGATTTTATAATAACTGTTTAGAATATGTCAATGCAATGAATCAACTATTTTGTCTAAATCCTCTTCACTCGTTTATTTTGTATCACGTAATTTCATTTACAAAAAATAGGAAAGTTTTTATTCTTTACGCGATAATATTGCAATTTTTCTTCAATTTCCTCGAATAAGAGCTGTGAATCAAGACTTCCCGGGACTTCAATATAGGATATTGTTTAAACGTTCACTCGGGAAGTTAGTGAGTTTAGTGGTGCATCCGAGCATCTTGAAACCGGAACATACTGAGAACTTTTTACTAACAAATATCCTTCTCCCGTGACACTTGTGGAGTGCGCAATAGTATATACGGCCTCTAGTAACAACAAGTGTTGGACTAACATCCATTCCCATTCCTTAGACGATCTACGTTTGGGCCTGGCCGGCGCCGGTACTGATCAATGATTTCTGGGATTAACAGAAGATGTACATTGAAGGATGATTTACCAGTCCCAGGTCGGATCATCCAGAAACTCCCTGTACAATTTCAGCTAATCCCGATCAGTAACGGAGTAGCAACCAGAGGTGGTCGCTCAAGCTCAAGCTCAATCTCTCTCAGTATGTGCCTTACGAAAACTACTTAGAGCCACTTTACCTCCAAAAAGGTTAACGAATGAAACTCCGAAGTCTGGTGGAAAGTGTACTCAAACTTAGGTAGTTTTCCGGTTCCGTCCAGTATTGTCAGTCTCTGCATTCTTGCCACACTCAGTTCTGTCATCTTATAAATCTTATAAAATTAAAAAAAAGTGGGTGGGTAATGTCAGAGACATAACTGGAGAACGTGAATACAACTGAAATTGATATGAAAAATTACATTTATAATAATACTAGCTGACCCGTCGAACTTCGTCTCGCGTAAAATTATTGTTTGTAATTTATAGTTTCGGACGGCAGAGTGGTCAAACGTCTAATGTCGTTGACGTTTCTCTCCATTATGTGGCTGACTACTTGGTCTACAATGAACGGTTGTAACGAATTCAGAGACGACATATTATTTTCCACACAAATTGTCATCTTCGAATGCATTAAACATAGATAGCAGAACTCTTTCCAACACATGGTGTCGACATATTAGAATAAGAATGGTCCTCAGATGATTGAAATTTATTGGCAAATCCTTGGAGATTATCGGAAGGATTTTTTTTTAAATTGTTTGTCCAAAAAATGCTCCTTCGCTAATCTGATTATTCTACATAATCATGTTTGATGAATGTTCATAGCATTGCCATTACAGGATCAATCTTTGAACCCTAAATTTAGCGATAAATTCTACATTCAATAGTTAAAACGAAAATTTTATCCATGTAGTGTCCTTTAAGTTGTACATGAACACTGAAGCCGTCAAATAATCATAGTCATATCATTAGTTGAGTCAAGACATCGTTTTGCTGAGTACTCCGTCTAAAATTAGGGAATAAGTAAACATCTGATAATCAATATCATACAAAATTGAAGGAAAAATGTGCAATACTTCTTTTATAGCAAAGCGAATATGTGAAATAAATATACCAGTTGTCGTCCTTTTTTTTTTAGCTAATATGTATTTGTTCAAGTAACCCAAAGTTCGGAAAGAGGGAATGATTTTGTCTTAAGCTACTTTCAAAGTAAATGAATAGTATCCTAAGCCACCCGTTTTCAAGTCTGAATCCACCGTTCAAAATTAACCAAACGCAACTGAACGAACTATAGTTCGGTGCAGCTGAAAAAAAATAGCTCAAACTACCTTCAAGTTGCAGAAACTCCTCGTCTACTTTGAAGCAACAAAAAAGTGATTATTTTCATATAATGTGAAACTTTTGATTTGTGAAACTTTTGATTGCTTGGGGAAACTCCGCTATAATTTTAATTTGATCTTTATCTTACCAATTTGAAAATACTTCACAAAAATAAGCAACTTAAAATCAAATATTTATGCTAATCATCATCTACCGATTGGCATTTAATTTCCATTTGTTATGTGCGCCTATCTACATGATTTGTAAGATAAATGCTTTTTTTTTAACTCACGCCCACGATGACCAATATTATTCATCTATAACTGATTATATGGCACATGCATCTAGTAAACGAAATCAGAACTTTTGCTCCTGCTTACGGTATGGCTTCAATAGTATATCGACATAGCTATCTAATGTCGTTTTCGCTTGATGCTAAACCTAACCTAGTTTCCACTCTAACTGCTGTCAAACCGTTTGTTTGAAGCTAGTTTCGAACCTAGTTTCAACGTTGTTGAACTGAAAATCGAGTCAGTTTCGAGCCTGGTTGTCATATCAGGTTTGCTCAAACCCCCGTTGCTAAGCGCGAAATCAACATAGTTTCGTGAAAAGTGTTTGTTTGATGAAACTACCCTGGGTCAGTTTCAGTTTTCTCAAGCGAAAACGACATAAGTAATATGCATTCCACCAAGTCATTTTGCAAACAATTATTTTGATACCCAATTAAACACGTGGCTCGAAATAACAAATCATATACATCAAGAATACCTGTGAATTCTACACACGAAACATCTCGTTGCGCGCCAAATAATTCTTTCAACGATCTAGTATTCCTTTCTTCGACGGCCAAACACTTATGCAACTCGTTATGCGCCAAACACCTATCGATGATCTAGCAATCATTGGCGACTTTTTCAGTGGAAAATTCCATTGTCCATACAAAATAACTTTATTGGTTTTTCCCACTTTTCCGGTAAGTTTTCCTATTTTTTTTGATGTACGAACCCGGTGGGGGTAAAAACTGATCAAACAAAAAAAAGCATCTCAATCCGTCCATCCGTTCTTACGTGATGCGATTACAAAGAATGATCTCTGCATTTTTATATATATAGATTAAAAATGACAATCACTTTTGAATATCAATAATCGGTCGTCTTAGTTTATTGCATGAAATTTGCCACTTTTGCTGCTTCGCTGCTCCAGAATTGTAACAAACATAAAAATGAAAAATCCTTCTTAAAACACTTGGTGGTGTGATAATGCCTTTCTCTTCTTTCATAACAGTCTCATGAAAATATATTTCATACCTTTATTAAATACTTTCGGATACTAATTTTGACACCAATTGATTCAGATTGATTCGAGTAGTTCACAAAAGCATGCTTCAGTTTTTATGTCACACAGTCAGCATCATTTTTCCAAACTAGTGCTTGACATTTGCGTTGCCTATTTGTATGAGAAGAGTGATGCTAATCTAAAAAAAACCCTTCTTATTCCACTTAGTGAAATTTTCATATATCTTGAAAAATCACCGGGGGGGGTATGAAAATTTGAAAATCATCATAGGGGGGTATGGTGATTTTCAAATTTTCGAAGTCGAAAAAAAAAATTTTGATGATAAAAGTCTTATAATTGCATGAAACGTCGAGATTTAGTGTCATCTCGAAAAAATTTTTTTTTTGAAAAAAATCGACTTTTTGGGAATATCAAAATTTTTCTAAGTATCAGAAAGTCAATTTTTTCGAAATTTTTTTTTCAAATAACTCTAAATCTCGACATTTCATGCAATTTTAAGATTTTCGGCATCAAAAAAAAATTTCGATTTCGGAAATTCCATGTACTTACCCCTATGCTGCTTTTTCAAGATCGAATTTTGCATGAGGACTTTTTCCGAGGTGCTTAAACTTTTGAACAGTTGCGCTTTACGAAATTAGAGGTGATCCTAAAATATCGGCACCCTTATATATATTAGAGCGGTAAAAAACAACGTGGCCATTTGATCTTTGAACTTTATCAATGGTCCGATAGTAGCCTTCAAATGAGCATAAGTTTTTCAAAGTCGGTTAAACCATATCTGAGAAAATTGAGCGTGTATAAATATCTTCGAAAAGTGCACACACACAGACATTTTTCGATCTCGTCGAACTGAGTCGAATGATATATAACACTATGGGTCTCCGATGCTCCGTTCAAAAGTCGGTTTTTCCAGCAATTCTAATACCTTTCTATAGAGAAAGGCAAAAATGAGTGTCATGCTACCATTTATTTATCTACACTAGAACCTAAATCAACTGAAACTGAATACAAGAACTGAATTCGGAACCTGGGACTGGCTCAGAATTCAAGTAATGAATCTAGTTTTAGAATTCTGGAATTGAACTCAATTTTCAGAATCCATGTTCCGAATTTGATTCTAGAACTGAGTCCTGAACTTGAATTCCGAATTAAGGAACTGAATTCAGTTTTGCCTTTCTCATATAGAAAGGCTATACAATCACTGCAAAAACCGACTTTTGAACCGATGCCGTAAGAATATCTCAATTTTCATTCGGATCAAATCCCCTTTTCCGGAGTAAGGGTGCTCAGTATGAAAATTGTTATTTCAAGAATGCTTTGTTCATAAGCTACCTCTTTATATTAACTAGTGATTTTCTCTAATTTGCAGACCATGAGACTCTGTAACCAAAGAGACCATTGATAGTCCCATAAATGATTTGCTGAATTTTATCCAAGTCCGACTACCGGTAGATTTTTTTCAAAAATTCAAATCGTCATAGAGAATCGTAATAAAAAAAGTGGAGTTCATATTAGTGCATGGTTGAATGAACCGAATGTCACTAAGCCGATATCTAGCTTTCGGTTCCGGGAGTACCGGCAATAATAATCAAATATGATAAAATGGAGCTCACTTCACTTTCTCACATATGATTGAATAGATTTTCACTAACTTAAATTCAAATGTAATATATCAATGTAGTAGT
Organism: Malaya genurostris; assembly: GCF_030247185.1. Taxonomy (NCBI): domain Eukaryota; kingdom Metazoa; phylum Arthropoda; class Insecta; order Diptera; family Culicidae; genus Malaya; species Malaya genurostris. Next base: position 339,993,439 of record NC_080571.1, on the reverse strand, counting down.
ATTATGCAACAGAAATCTTCAAAACTAGTTTCTAAACATTTTTATTTTGTAGTATTCGGGGAATTTCTGCTGTAATATACAGAAGAGAAAATGATAATGAGGAAGGCATCATTACACAACTAGGTGGATTAAAACAGGTTTTTATATTTAGTTCCGAAATGCAAGTTCCGAAGTTAATTCCAGGTTCTAAATTTTGGAAATTAATGGCGTTTTTCATTGAAAAACACTTTCGAGCAGAAGTGCAATTTTATGACGGTGTTTTATTGTCATTTCTGCATGAAAGTGCAAAGCCAGAGCAATCCATGCCACCAGTGTTTTTTAATGAAAAACGGCATAATTCTCGAGCTGACTTTACGAATTAAGTTCTAAAACTGAATTACGGAAGTGCATTCTGACACTGAATTCAGGATTCAAATTCTGGTAAAAGCAAAGCCTTGGTATTACATTCCTGTAGTGGAATTTGAACTTCTGTTTCAAACAGACTTCGCAGCCGATTCAGAGTGTACAGAACCATTGCATGGCTGTTGCTACGATTCTACTGACACTACGAATCCTTCCAGGTCGGGGCTCGAACATACGACAACTGGTTTGTAAGAGACTAGAGCATTGAACCGCCAACCCGGGAATTTAAATTCTGGTTCGGAGTTCAGATCTATCAGGAATCAGGAATCAGAACAAATTGGCTCAAATGGCACGTTCCCCTTGATATTTGGAGATTTGTGCCTTGCCATCAATTTGTTTTTAGCTTCTTTTTCCGATATATAAGAGGAAAGGATTGAAAGGAAATGGTAAGGGTTGGACTAGGAGGATGGGAAAAATTGACGACACAAAAACACATAAAAGCAGAAGTAAATTCTGCACCCCTAAGGGATGCCGAACAATCTGCTGAGGATCACATTTAGTGGAAGCAGAAGTAAATTCTGAACCTCTACGAGGTCCCGAACAGTCCGCTGTTAATAAAACCTCCAACCCCCGAGAGGATTTGAAGATCTTACAAAAGCGACACCATTCTGCACTCCCGGAAGAATGCAGAACGATTCGCAGTATGTACGAGCAGAAGTAAATTCGGCACCCCCTAAAAGATGCCAAACAATCTGCTAAACCCTATTTAAGGTAAATACAGAAGGGATTCATTCACTCCAGGAAGAACGATGAACCCTTCTGACTATAGCTCCTTACCACATTGGGTAAGAAACGAGAGAATATCCTTCAATTTTAGCTCCGCATACACAGACTCAACCATGTATATATCAGATGATATGAAGTACCATAATCGCATTCACACAAATCACACGAATAATACTCAGCACGTTGAATAGTAGCCATGTGATAATTGAGTTTGCAATGTCCAGTCAGAGCTCTGACCAGAATACTGCAATGATGCTTGGAGAAATGCAGTAGACACTTTGACATTTTCAGATTTAAATCTGGTAGAAATGCTTTTGTCTGAGCGCAAGTTTGCAAGCTGCGCCAGTAGCTGGCATGTTTGGATGCAGCCTAAAAACGAATCTTGTGCTTTATCCAACTAGTTGAAAGTGGTAAAGCTGGTTCAGGACCAACGAAATCATTCGTTGCACCAGCTCTAGCCAACTCATCAGCCCATTCATTTCCAGTAATACCAGAATAGCCGGGTACCCATAAGAAGTAAACAGCATTTGAAATGCTGAGGTCTTCAATTTGAGTTCGACATGCGATCACTAGATTCGACCGTGAGTCATTCGAACTGAGTGCTTTTAAGGCTGCCAGACTGTCGGAACAAAAATAAATTCGTTTACCACAGATCCTCTGCTGAAGTGCCGATTGTACTCCACACAGAATCGCGTAGATTTCTGCTTGGAACACAGTACAGTATCTACCAAGTGAATGAGACTGCTCCAGCCTCATTTCACGACAATAGACACCAGCACCAGCACGACCATTCAACAGAGAACCGTCCGTATAACAAACTATGTGCTCATCAAGTTGTCGTTCCAGACAACCAGACAACCATTCCTCACGAAGAGGATAGCTCACATGGAATGTTTTGAAAGGAAAACTGCATGTGAGAGTTAGGTCACTAGGAGCGAGTAAATACTCATCCCATGTAACCATTTGAGACCACAAGCGAGTGTGGCTGGTAGCATAATCTAATGGGTTACTGTTCCAAAGCCCTGTAACCCTAAGACGGTATGCACAAGATAATGCTTCTTGTTTTAGGAACACATGTAGTGGTTTAATGCACAGTAGCGCCTCTAGAGCAGCAGTAGGAGTTGTCGTGAATGCTCCTGTCATCGCCATTAGGACCATCCTTTGGAGATGATTTAGCTTTGACTGAACTGTCGCGACTTCTCCTTTCTGCCACCATAAAAGACATCCATATGCTAAAATTGGTCTAACAATAGTTGTGTAGATCCAATGAATATATCTGGGTTTGAGTCCCCATGATTTTCCAAAAGCTCGTCTGCATTGGCCGAAAGCCATACAAGCTCTCTTAATCCTGAAGTCAATGTGAGCAGACCAATTCAGTTTTGAGTCAAGAATAACCCCGACGTATTTAACTTGATCGACCACAGTGACCTCTGAACCGAAGAACTGTAACGGACGAGCTCCTGTGATTATCCTACGATGAGTGAAAAGCACCATTGATGTTTTACCCGGATTTACAGATAATCCAACCTGACAACACCATTGTTCAACAGATCGCAGGGCTTGCTGCATTAAATCAAAGAGAGTGTTAATGCTTATACCGGTCATCAATATATGATAATCGTCGGCAAAACCATAAGTCGGAAATCCAAGGTTATTAAGTTTCCTCAACAAACCATCAGCGACTAGGTTCCATAAAAGTGGGGATAGTACACCACCTTGAGGACACCCACAGCGATGAACAAAGAAGTCGATTAATAAGCATTGCGTGTATCCAATTTGTGCTACTTGAAGGTATGCCATGACCACGGGCTGCTTCCAGAATTGAATTGAAAGACACGTTATCAAAGGCACCTTCAATATCTAGGAAAACTGCCAAGCAAGATTGCTTTTGTGAGAAAGCTTTTTCAATGTTGTACACAACATCATGTAACAGGGTTGTAGTGGACTTTCCACGCTGGTAAGCATGTTGCATTCCATGTAGCGGATGCAGGCCCAAACTAACATTTCTGATATAGTGATCGACTATGCGTTCCACTGTTTTAAGAAGAAATGAGCTTAGACTGATAGGCCTGAAACTCTTCGCTTCCTCATAAGTGTCGCGACCGCCTTTGGGAATAAATTTGACAATTATTTCCTGCCAGGCTCTTGGAATATATCCTGTCGCAAGACTAAAAGTAAGTATTTTCTTCAAAACATGTTTGAAATGTTCATACCCTTTCTGCAGTAACACTGGGAAAACTCCATCCTTTCCAGGAGACTTGTACGGAGCAAAACTCTCAACTGCCCATTTGACCGATTCAATCGTCACAACGCTTCGAGCAAGGGCCCAAGAATCGTAACTACCTGAAAAAGTCTCGGGAAGAGCTGTCGGTGATGGATCCATACATCCTGGAAAGTGAGTGTTAAAAAGATAGTGAAGTACATCACTTTCATCAGACAAGTGTTCACCATCTGAAGTTCTTAAGAAACTGACATTAAAGTCCTTAGACTTCGAAAGTAACTTATTTAATCTGCTAGCCACGTTGAGACTAGAGACATTTGTGCAGAGGCTTTTCCAACCACTTCGCTCAGACGATCGAAGAGCATTTTTGTAAGCCCTTCGAGCCAACACGAATGCCTCCGACCCATCTCTGCGTCGGTGGTTCCAAGCTCTTCTGCATAGTTTCCTTAGTCTAGCAAGTTCAGCATTCCACCAAGGAGTTCCTCTAGTAGCTCGCACAAGCCGAAGTGGACAAGCCTCTTCATATGCTGCAACTATGAGTGAATTTGTCTCGTCGACAACATTTTCCAAATCAATTGGGGTTTCAATTGTTGGTTGGTACCCGTTAAATCCTGTCGCCAAGCCCTCTTCATAGAGGTCCCAGTTTGTAGATTTGGGATTACGATATGTGATAATATTAAATTTAACGTTTGAATGATCAAAGAATATGTACTTATGATCAGACAACGAAGGTTCGAGCTCATCGGAGACGAGCCAATTCACCAACTCATGCGCAATTCTATCAGAGCAGAGAGTTACGTCCAAAACCTCCTCTCTGCCAGATCTCGCAAAAGTTGGACGGTTTCCTGCATTGACTATGTGCAGGTTTGTACTGCTCACAAATTCCATCATATCAGAGCCTCTCGAATTAATATCTGTGCTGCCCCAAATGATATGGTGAGCATTTATGTCACTGCCGATTACAAGCGGTAAATCACTTTTGCAGCAGTATGATACAACCTTTTTGAAGTCATCGCTTGGCGAAGGTTGGTTATGCGGCAAATATGCCGAACAATAGACATATTTCCTGTCTATGCCATCAGTAGTCATACCAACTGTGACAGCACAAATATCCCGAGTTGTGAGCTCCGATATGAGAGAGACATCGAGAGCACTATTTGCAAGTATGCATGCTCGAGGCATTTCACGTGGATTAGTCATTCCGGTCTTGTTAAAGGCAACAAAGACTGGGTTTAACAATTTTCCAACGTAGAAGTTTCCCTTTTGGAAATATGGTTCTTGAACCAAAGCTAAAGAAGCTTTACCTTCTTGCAGAAGTCTGGATAGATTCATAGTTGCTGTACGTTTATGCTGGAGATTGATTTGTGCTACTCTAACCATTATCAATTAAAGTAACGAACACTCCACCTCCAGCACTTACCGTACAACAACTACAAGAAACCAAATATATTGGCTTATAATCGCCTATAGCGAACCATGTAAGGATTTTTTTAAATGTTTTAATCATTTAAATCCCACGAGTTGCGAAGAAAGAAGTCGTCCACTGTGCCAGAGCTTCGCTTAACACAGTAAGGGAAAATCCCAAGATATTCCGTTCACGACTGCATTGTTTAACCTCCTGCAGCCATTCAGCCATCGGCACGGAAATACACCTTGACTTAGGAGTTCCTATTTTTGTGGCCTTTTACGACATGGAACAGGAAACCAGTGGATCAATTCTTGGTAAAAAATAATTCCGCCGGATGCCACACGGCTTACCTGTTTGGTGGACTTATACCACCGGTACAGGTGGACCGTAGCGTTATTCTTAGCCAGTTGGGAAACCGCTACCGACACTACACGGCTATCTAGGCTGCTCAGAGAGGGAAATTGACATTGATGGTCAACTTCCATGGATGGCCGAGCAGCCGATTCTACTGACACTACGAATCCTTCCAGGTCGGGGCTCGAACATACGACAACTGGTTTGTAAGAGACTAGAGCATTGAACCGCCAACCCGGGAATTTAAATTCTGGTTCGGAGTTTAGATCTAATATTTTATTCTAGATTTAGAATTCATATCTTGAATTTTGCTCCAGAACTCTGATGTTGAATTCCTGAATCAGAATTCTGGAAATGAATTTCGAACATAATTCACTAAATTCAGTTCCAAAAGCTAGCCAAGAAACAAGTTCCAAGAATCTGGTTCCAGAATCTAGAATTAATATCAGTTTCGGAGTCTTAGTTCTAATTTATAAATCTGTATTCTGGAACTAATTTCCGAAAATTAGTTCTAAATTTTAAATCTTAAATCATATTCAGAATTCAGGTGGACCAGAGTACAATGTCAGCTCTAGAATTCAGTACCAGAATACAATCCAAATGAGACTTTCCAGCATGCAGAAGGTCTGTTTTTGCTGCAGCTGGTTAAGGGGTTGTCAAAACATTCTTCAGTTGGACCTTTTTCTTTTTTCATTGTTTGCTAAACCGATCAACCCTTTACGATGGAGAATTGCAAGCCTTTTTTTGCTCCGGGCTCTTATTATTGTTGATTCGCCAGTGCTCAGAGCCGTCATCCGAGTGCGAAAATGGCAGGCACACGTGATGAGTTTTCCCCAGTGCTCATTGCTCCGAAACGGAAAATTAGCGTGACAGAAATATTTTCACTACTAAATATTAGTTTTCTGTAGTTGCTGTCTTCACAAAAAGTTGTTTGTAATCAAATGGTGCTCCTTTTGATGAAAAATGTTGCTAGAGTGGTCCTCATTTAGATTGAAATCTGAAATATAACTTTCTTAATTGAACTCAAAAACGATTTTAGTGTACAATAAAGTTTAAGGAAATTTTATTTTGAGCAACTTTGCTGAAAAAAGCACCTCTCTAGCTTTTCATTTGATCGAGTTACATTAATTTTTCCGAATAAAAGTAGGGTGGATCCTGAAAATTCATTTTTTTTTGTTCTAACTTTTTTGTGAAACGTTCTACTGAAAATTTATCTTCAGAAGAGTTGTTGTACTAATCATTGCGCACAATTTTGTTCAACCTATCTATTTCATATGAGCTACCAATAAAAAGAAAAGTAGTCAAGCTTCAAATATCAATATTCATTAGATGCCACCCAAAATTCAATAATAATCCAAATGAACGAGAAAATAGGAGCAGTTGAACAGAACTAAAAAGAATTTCCTAAAGATAGACAAATTTTTCAATGTTTTCTTTAATTAAATATTGTTAATCTGTTAAGCAGTTTGTATTTCATTTTTGATTGGAGGGAGGGAACACTGTATTAGGAGAACTCTCCGTTCTTTTATGTATCAGTACTTTGTATGAAAATGTTTATTTTGTTTTCGTCTTCTACTATTTTCTCACTGACTTTTATAAATATTGAATTTAGGGTGCAAGGTTAATGAATATTGTATGTCGAGTGCTAAATATATATTGGAGAATGTTAGAACATGCTTTTCTGTAAAGTGTGTTTCATATAAATTTAAGGGAATTTAAGTTGTGACTAATAATTTTTCTAATAGTGTTTTGATCATACTTTTAAATTTTGTTGAAATTGGTTCCTCATATTTTCACATATTCGAGATATTGATACTTGAATATGTAGTATTTTGAGGTTAAATTGTTCAAAAACTTTTTAGTTTGTGAACTTAAAAATATGTAATCATTGAGAAAAATATATATTTTGATAATTTAAATATAATTGTAGAACATTTGAAAATTCTAAAAATTTCATTGAAAAAAGTTATTTTTTTGAGGGTCTCTAATAAACAATGCATCATACCTCGATACCAATGCATTTTAAAGTTTTCTTGTTTTAACATTGTCTACAACTTTTTCAAAGGCGTAAATTCTCTATCTCGTATTGTGTGCAAAATAATTTTTTTAACTCACTTGTAGGTGGATTAATGACAATTTTGAGTATACTAAAAGAAGCAGACTATATCAAACAGAAATTCTTTTGAAGACATAAAAGATCGAAAATCAACCCCTGAAGCACAAATAAAAAAACGCGTGTTTTGACATGATTGGGACCACTGTGCAGTGTTTCGAAGAGTTTCAAAAAAACTAATTATTGAGTTATTAATGGTTATCTCATACTGTTGGAAATTTTATCCTGAATTGCTGATAACATTTCTGATAGCATGAAGGAAGAATTGTGTTGTTGCATTTAGTACAAATCGAGATATTCACGATTAAGTTCTACCCATTCTTCCACAGGACGAATTTTGTAATGGCGCCCCATAGTAAAGAAAGACGTATTCATCAAACCGTCAAACTTTTCCTTCTGTTTTTTATTCAAATTACCAATCCTACACAGAAGTTTTGCATGGGGGACTTTCACAAAAGTGCTACTAAAATTAAAAGTATGATATTAAAAAAATAATTTGAAAAAACCGTTTTGATAAGAAATTTTGTCTCAAAATTGGCAATTCCCTATAACAGTCCATCAGGGTTCCAGAAACTATCCTTCGAAAGCTTCAGCAGCTTACAAAAAGTCCCTATGCAAAATTTGAGCCAAATCGGACCATGGGAAGGGAACGGTCAAAGTGTTCTGATATCCAATTCCGGAAAATCACCCATGACTTTTTCGAAATCGACCAAATTTTGTTGATACCAGACGCCTTAGAAATCCTGAAAAGTCGAGGTTTGGTGTCATTTTTAAAAAAATAATAATTTTTTTTGAACAAAAAACTTATCTCTGGGACTGTCTGACATTTTGTTTGAATTATAAAAATATGAATTTTAAAAATAAAGCCGGGTTTGCATATAAAAACGACCCTCAAACAGAAATAAAATTGATATAAGCTGTTTAAAAGGGTTCGTATTGGAGATGATTTTTTAAAAAATTGAACCCTTTAACTACCAGTATAGTTATGAACTGTATGGTTTGTAGAATAATGTCACCTGTAAAGCTCATAATTTTTTTCTGTGATACTTATCTTTTCAAATGACGCAATATTCTACTTGAACAGAATTTTACGGGCTCCTAGTATAATTCGCACTTGGCTAACAAGTGCGACTGTATTAATTTATATGCACCATTTACCATCTAAGCAGATATGTGTTTCTGTGGTTCAATCTATTAATTGACTGGCTTTGCGATGTAATGTTTCTCGGTTCAAGTTGCGCAACTGCTGTCGATTTTTATTTTTTTTCATTTGATTCAAGCAATGTAATTTTTAAATCACACAATTTTACATGTTCTTGAATATATATTTACGTGAAATACGACGCTCCACTTATGTGCATCTTATAGGAAGTAAAATCACAAAAAAATTTCGAGCTCGCACAAAATAAATTTCGATAAATTTTCGTATTTATCGCACATAAATACGAATATCACATCAAATTCAGAAGAAAATGTTTATTTTAGCGCTTAGTGGATAGCGTTTTAAGAAAATAAATTCCATTTATTTTCACAATATTTTAATTTCCTAACTATTTCTCACTAATGTCAGAAATAGTAACATACACAGATACTAGTAGTGGGAGGAAAGTGCGGTGCTATCTCTATTGTACTAGTACAGGTGAATCATTTTACATCTTCCAGATAACTCATTTTGCTAAGTTATATTTAAATAAATGGTAACTTGGAATGCTTATATTTACATATATTCTTAAACTTTCAGCTACCGTTAGTTTCCATCGGTTAGATCAGGGGTTCCCAAAGTGGTCGATATAGACCCCTTGGGGTCGATATCCTTTTTGCGGGGGTCGACGTAAACAAAAACTGACTATGGGGGTCTACGAGGTCTAAAAATCGACCCCCTATTGTTTGATATAAGTTGATATTTGAAATATTTACGCTAAAAAAGTTGTGTTTATTTGACTATCCGCAGAAATTGGTAAGTATTTTACAAGCAAGCAAGAAATTGAATTTTCAAAGGAATTGAATTTGTTGATGGGGGTCTGAGAACTAAATTAATTTTAGTAAAGGGGTCCATGACCTAAAATAGTTTGGGAACCCCTGGGTTAGATGTTTAACCTAAAATTTTAATGTGATTCGTTGTAAGCTCATAATTTTCTAAGCATGTTCAGCTATTTCTGACTTGGAAAGATAACCTTATCTAATTTTATGGAAGCTTTAGAAATTTCTCCGAAGTTCGCTTTGTTCAAATATGATCCGGATTTTTTCAAAATATCTTTATGGTCTTTTGTAGATCCTAGTATTGTTCTTACGGAGTACCAAATCCAGACCAAAATTTTTTAGTTTGGTTTTAGGCGGATGTGTAATATCATGGCTGAAATCTATTAAAACTATTTTTAAATTTTCTGATGGTTGGGTTTTTTTTATCAAAAAATATTTGAACTGATTGCTCCGAATATCCATTGAGCTTTCCAATATCCAGAATGGATTTTTTCTCATTTCTTACCGCATTTTCCCCAAGGGATAGGTTATGCATTCAATTAATCATATGGTGAAAAGCTGATTTTATGCTGATGAGAATGATTAGAAGTACATATAACGTATAATACTTTCCGTATTAGTTAGCTTTCTATATATCAAAAAAGATAGGTTTTCCGTCTTCCTCGTGATGAGAATGTCTAAAAAGTCTGCTATTATTTGCTTCTTCACAAGTGAATTTAATGCTTTTGCGCACGTTATAGAAATATTACACCTCACTATGTATTTAGTCGGCATTTAATCAAAATGATGAAATTTCATAACGTCTCATCTCAGAAGCATATAAGAAATTGGAAAATACCAATGAAGTCCTCATCAGTTGAATTCATGTGGTAATTAATTCTACTATATCGACCTTCTACTAAACAATGCCGAGTTTGAAGAAAAGATGCCAGTATTTATAAAAATTCAGCTCGTTTAAAATTATTGAAATTCATAATTTCTTGCTCAAAACTTCATTATTGTCCAATTTTTCGATAGAGTCAACTTAAAACTATTAAAAGCTGTTGATGAAGACTACAAACAGTTATAAATGCTAGTATATTTTATGTTTGAATATAATAAATGTAACAAAAATTGTTGTTAAGGCAGCACTGCTCAAAGCTGACTTGTGCATTGCGCTTCATTTCTGCTTTCGAAAGCTTTGTAGTATTAGGCAAAAAAATTTCGTTTTGCACCCTGATGTCAATCCTGAGGCACTCCTTACTTATGCTATATATTTAGCTTGAAAACAAATAATGATTTGCGCCCTCAGTAGAATTACATAAAGTATTTAAAAAGATGTCCACCATGCGCCCTGGAATTAGGTTTAAAAGCGCCCTTTTCAATTCTCCTACCGTGATTCTGCGCCATTGAGTCATTCCTAAGGCACCCTTACAAATTATCCTTAGTTAGCTTGAAAACAAATAAAAATTTACGCCGTCACTAGGATTATTAAATGTATTTGAAGTACTTTCATCCTTCATTCCTCCATTTCCTATCGTGATTTTGCGCCGTGGAATCATTCCTGAGGTGCCCTTCCAAATTATCCTAACAAGATGTTATTTATTAGGCTTGAAAATAAGTAATAAGTTGTGCCCTTAGTTGGATCAATTAATGTACTTAAAAATACTTCCATCCTGCGCCCTGAAATCTATTATATGGGTCGCCCTTTTCCATTTTCCTTTCGTGATTCTGCACCCTGGAACTATTCCCAAAGCGCCCTTCAAAATTATCCTTACAAGATGTTATTTTTTTAGTTTGAAAATAAGTGACGATTTGTTTTGATAGTTGGTTCCTTCCTCTTTAATTGAATCAGTAATTAACTAAATTTTCAAAAAAAAAAAATTCTTGGTTCCTGAGAAGTTGCAGTTTCATGAACTGGTTAGTCACTGACTAACTGTGACTAACCGCTACTACAGCACTGGTTGTAGTAGCGTATTGTTTTTTAACGGCCATATGAATGCTGTTGGCCTTTGTTTTATGGAATAATGGACGTGTTTGATTGAATTTTAACAATTTTTCAGCACATTCTAGAAGTGAGTAACATTAGCAAATCTCTCCAACAAAATATGAGTCGCTTCAAAAGAAAATAAATACCATTTAATTCCACCATAATAAAATAAAATCTTCATTTTGCCACTGATGTCACGAAATATTTTCAACTTTCATCAGCGTATCAGTTCTTAGTCTGATACACTGATAAAGCTACCTACCTACCTGCACTTTCTTCAAATCTTAGTAACTCAAAAACCGTTGCTTGTACAGAAATGGTGTCCAAGAAGAAGTTGTAGTATTGAAAATTGCGTTATTGCAAATAAATCGCGTAACAAGTAGCATACATTAAGTTCGCGTAAATTGAGGTTTTAGTGTTTATAAGTTCGTTTTTTTAAAAGGAAAGAAAAATATTGATATGATTCGACGCATAATGTGTCAATGTCAGGTTGCTGTCAGAGTAAGCGCGAAATGCGGAGCGATTCAATGCGATGCATCGCATTCAATTTGACAGGTTTGCTTGGATCCAATGCACAGTGGTTCAAAAACGTAATTTCACGCTCTTAATTGATAACTGATAGGAACGTGGTTTTTCAGGTACAGTATCTTCAGCAAAGTTACTCAGAATAATAGACACCATCTTTTGCCATTTTATTTTATGTGATTAATCCCCCTAAAAGTGAGATACAGATATTATTTTAGTTCATGGCCAACATAGGGCCTAAGTTACTTCGACAAAGTTGTTCAGAAAGTTATTTCAATCAAATTTGCTGAAAATACTATTCTCATAACTTGAGTGTAATTCATGATATAATGTATTTTCTGAAAAGGGTGTCCTAAAACCAGTTTTTGTAGAAAAACACATATATATTCAATTTATATGAGTTTATCATGTTATAAAAAGTTTTTCATCATTAAAAACTACACAACTTTCTCAAACATACTATGCTGCTATCATTTCAGTTCAATGAAATAGAGCAATCTTTCATGTTTTTTTTTACAAAATTTCAACTTGTCTATCATCAAAAGGCGCAGAAAGGTGCATATGAGACTACTAACATATTAAACTACTTCAAAAAAGCTTTCATAGCATGGTTGAATTACTCGTCTGCGATCGTCTGCAGGCGAGATATGTTCTTTTCAAATATCCTTGTCCTTGGCATTTGCAATGATAAGGTTCACTTAATGTCAGATCAGATTTCAGTACATATTCATTACTATGGTACTTGCCACAAAATATGATTTTTTTCACATCGAAGTCTATAAATTGAATAGTTTAGTAACTATTTTGTCACGACGTTAAAAAAAAGCAATCATCAAATCGAATTAAGTTATGTCATCTTCTGGCAGAGAAAAGTATGATCAAAACACATTTTTTTGTTATTGATATTTATTTTATGATAGCTGACAATGTTCTTAACCAGTTAAAAAACTCTTAGCATCGTCCGACAGATTCTTCTTGGACTGTTTTGGTCATTCACGATTATTTGTAACCAAAGGATCCGATGAAACTAATAACCAATTCATGGAATCCCGATTCGTAATTCGTATAATACTCTCGAAATCTGCATGAAAGAAACTTTTTAATCATTGTGAACAGTACAATATAGCAAGCGTTTATAGATCTTCACTCCAATTGATGAATGGAGGATATTTGTCCGCAGAGATTTTCTATAGAAAATCTTACCAAAAAATGACATAACGTAATTCGACATGATGATTGCCATTTTTAAAAGTCGTGGCTTCTTATCTCACTTTCAAAAAACGTCTGACAGTTTCTTTCAAAAAAAGTCTGTAATTATTACTACACTTTTCTATTTGTAGACTTCAATGTCCATGAAAATTATTTATTGTGAGAGTTACCATGGTAACGAATATATACTGAAGTCTGATCTGATATACAATGAACCTTATCATTGCAAATTTCAGGGACAAGGATATTTGAAAAGAACATATCTCGCGTGCAGACGATCGCAGACGAGTAATTCAACCACGGTATGAAAGCTCTTCTGAAGTAGTTTAATATGTAAGTAGTTTCATCTGCAACTTCCTGTGCCTTTTGATAATAGACAAGTTAGAATTTTATTAAAAAAACATGAAAAATTGCTCTATTTCATTAAACTGAAATAATAGCAGCATAGTATGTTTGAGAAAGTTGTGTAGTTTATAATGATGAAAAACTTTGTATAAGATGAAAAACTCATATAAATTAAAAATATATGTGTTTTCTTACAAAAACTGGTTTTAGGACACCCTTCTCAGAAAATACATTATATCATGAATTACACTCAAGTTATGGGAATAGAACCTTCAGCAAATTTGTTTGAAATAACTTTCTAAACAACTTTGTCGAAGTAACTTACGCCCTATGTTGGCCATGAACTAAAATAATATTTGTATCTCACTTTTAGGGGGATCAATCACATGAAATAAAATTTGCCAAAAGATGGCGTCTATCATTCTGAGTAACTTTGCCGAAGATACTGTACCTGAAAAACCACGTTCCTATCAGTTATCAATTAAGAGCGTGAAATTGCGCTTTTGAACATGGACCAATGATCGCACGCGCGTCTTGACGCGTACGCTCCGACAGCAATCTGAACATCCTTCCACTACGCCTACTGAGATACTGGAATATGTATGTTTGAATATGTATCTTTCTATTCATTTGCGAAATTCAAGCCTTAGATTTTTCAGGAGTGCAAAATAGAACTACTATTGATATTTAGCTGTTCAACTTGAATTGCTAAACCGACGCGTAGCGGAATCTAATCAGTCTTTTCTAATGAGTCGGATGTAATAAGTAGCCTTAAAGTACTTCACTCTTCTCCATTCAAGTAGAGCAGGATTAGTGATACAAGTTAAACTACTAGGTAGCAATAGTGATTCTATTTGAGCTGATAAGTCAAGGGCCAAAGTGATCGTAATTATAATCTATCTAGCTCTTATTAAGATTCGAGTACTAGGAGGGCACAGAAAAAATATGAATAAACCTTTTTCATGTTTTTTAGTGTGTTTTGACAAAAACAAAATAAAAAAAATTAAAATAGAATCACCCTCTAAATAACTTCCGTACTAGATTCTGAAGGTAACAATATTTTACTCGCACTGGCGAGGCGTAACGCAGAAATACAATTACACCCTAAGATATACTTACTGCCCACCTCCAGTACTACTATCCGACAGCCGTGCTGGTCCCGTAGCGGTTGGAAATAAATCAGTCCTTCATCGTACACGTGCTTAACCGTGTTGGGAAGTAAGTCGGCGCAAACTTCGGAGTTTTTCTGTTTGAACTGATAGTAGCGCTGCATCTGGTGCGGATAGAAAAAAAAACATTTAAAATGCAGTCGATTAGGTTCACGCCGAACGTAAAATTAGTTCTCACAGACAAACAGACATAACGGGTTCGTGTTCTCTATTGTTCTAGGGTGCGAAGCAGTTTGACTAATTATTAAGTGCAGTAAACAGCCGTGAAGTTCAATCAAACGAGGGCATCAAATTGCATGCGTTTTTAAATTAGATAATTAATTGTAGTTCTAAGTGTAATATTTATTTACATGCAACTAAAGAACGCGATAATACTTACCAGGGCAAAGGTACTATCCGGGTAGTATTTGCAGGGCCGCAGGAATTTGAGCAGGAACGAGTCATCCTCGATCGGAACGCAGAGCGATTTTTCTTCTGTGAATGATTACATAATGAAAACAGTTCAGAGATAGCAACGATTAAATTGATTTCTTATGAATGTAAAGCAATCAACTTGTTCTCCTAGTGGTCTTTTTCTCACGTATTCCGTACAACTCAATAATAGCGCTAGGCAAACCGGGGTTGATCAAGGTGATCACGATGGTATTATTATTATTTTTATTATAAAATCATACATTAAACGATGAACATGAACTTGAAGTTATTTATTTAAACCTAGCACTTGATCGTGTTCAAAGTGTTCTGAACGGACAATTTACACAATGAAACATTCAGAATTTTTGAACATTTTGGGTTATTCCACTTCCTCCTCGAAGTTAGTTGATTTTTTTGAAGTCTTCCTTGTACCGATTTCTTTTTTGGTTCACGAATATGAGTTTTTTTGTATAAGTGTGTAAGTAAATAATTTTAACTAACCATAAAAACTTTATGACCCTATGTACGAAGTTGGAAATCGAACCCACGGGAGACTGCATGAAAGGCATCGGGGTTACTCGATCGTGCTACACCCGTCCCCTAAATAGTTCAATAACTATTAAGCAGTTAAGTAATTGCAGATCCTAGTGTACGTGAAGTCTTGTTATTAGAATGATTCATTTTCAGTAGTTGGGGGAAGATCTGTTCAATTATGGATCAGAGGTTGAATTGAATTTTCCAGCATTGAAAATGAATTGCCTATTGGCTACAAGTGAAGTGGACGAAAAACATATTATTTCATCATGAAATTCAAGACTTTATTTAATATTTTTCGAAGTAATAAAATTTGTTCCCATTTTAAGCGTAGTTATTGGATACTCCTTTTCCTATTATGCGGAGAATACATGTCGCTCCCTCTGTATACCACTTCATGAACTTTTTCTTAGAACAAATCAAATCCAGCCAAAATGGAACTTAAGAAATGGCAACAGACATTTTGTTAGATATTCCTGCAAAATACGATAAACTCGTTCTTTTTTGTATGAATGCACTGGATGACAGCTTTGAAGCGCTTCATATACTGCAAACTCATCTCGACTAAATTTAAAGTTAAGTTTAAAGTTTCGATCAACGCTTGATCGTAGCTGATCGATTTAATTGGGTCTTTTTTACGCGTAAATTTTGTTGTTGTTGCCAAATGTTTTCAAAAATTCATGATACGTCGAAATCGGTTGTTATCTGGACAAAAAATTGTTTGAAAAACATTCAATTGGGCTTTCATTTTCAGATTTCCGAAATCGAAAATGTTTTTTTTTATTTCGAATGTCTTAGGAAAGCCTGAAACGTCAATATCTGGTGTAAAATAAAGATATTTTTTTAAAAAAATCTATAATAAGGATTGTATCGAAAAATAGTTAGCAACATTGATTATTGAATGAAAAAGCGAAAAAAACATATTTTGACATCAGTTTGCGATATATTGTAGAAAAATTACATTTTCATGCATTTTACTGATTATAATGAAGAAAATCCTAGTTTCTGTGAAACGCTCGCACTTTGGACTTGACATTCTTCATTAAATTCTGCACAGTTACTTTTGTGACTTTCCTGGTGGCAGCTGTCCAGTTTTTTTTAACTCCTGCATGTTTTGGGACACTGTACCTTCCTTCCGAAAGTGCCGCTTGACAATTGCCCAATACCTTACAATTGGCCGAAGATCCGGGCAGTTCGGTGGGTTGATGTCCTTTTCCACGAATTGTACATTATTTTTTGACAACCACTGTAGAACGGAGTTGGCGTAGTGTCTTTATTCTGTAGAATCCGGTTATACAGTTTTCGGGCTCTTGTTTTGGCCTGAACTTGCTGTACCAGGGACTTTTTCGGCACCCTCTGTTTCTTGTACGTTTTCAGGGAGTTCCGAACTTTGATCCGTTGAATCATCCCGATCCCGATGGTATTGAACTGCTTGGCCAAATCCCGCGTCGACGCCGATGGGTTTTTCCTGATGTACTCAACCACTCTTAAGTCCCGGTCGGGCTGGCTGGTACCCGTTTCCCTACCGGATTGGGGCAAATTCTTAAAAGGTCTTACCGAACCGAAAGGGTCTTACCGAACTTCTCGATAATATTTTTGACACTGGTGTGGTGCACTTTCATCCGTTTTGCAATTTCAGTTGTACGTGACATCACTTTCTGAGCACCAAGTGTGCAGAATTTTCTTTCGCGTTTCCGGATCAATTCGACTCATCATTGAAACGATGAACCGTACCGCAACTAATCGATTGCGCAGCTGTTATTGACATGTAAATAAACATGTCACCGCAAAACACGCTGCTAAAAATTAAGCCATTTCAGAATAATAACTGTTTGAATGTTGCTAACTACTTATCGATAGACTCCTTAGTCTGTCTGAGAGTTGAATTCAAAATTTTCAGATAACCAGATCTTGGTGCTTCGTGCATTTCTAAGACAAAACAAAAAAACCGCAAAACTCTTAAAAAAACCACGTAACTTTGGAAATCCGCGTAAAAAGCCGATTAAAAAAGGCCTCAGTGTATTTTAAATCCTACTGTCAATAGCTGTGCATCCTTTTCTTGTGAAACAGACTCTGTGAACTTCGATCAAAATTTGAGAGAGTGATAAGTTTTGATTGTGAATATCTCTTGTTGTATCTAACGAATCAACATAATTTTTGCTACATGCCATCGGAAATATGATCACAATTTTATGATAAAATTTTCAGTTGTGTGACGTAATTTCAAATAATTCAAAATTAAACTTTTCTGAAATGTTTGGTGTAAACGAGTATCAAAGAGGATAATTCATAAGGCGCGTTTGCCTTTCTCGTATTTTTAAAGCTCATAGCTCAGTGATCTGCACGGAACGACCGAAATTAGCTCTGCGTCTAATTCGTATTACTGTTTTTGAATTAGTTGATTTTAACAACAAAATTTCCAAAATAACTATAAAATTAGTTAAAATTGAGAATTTACTTTGCTGAAAAAACTCTTATTTTTAGAGAATGTGTTTAGTTGGCGAATATTCTGGACACAAACCAGCAATATTTCAATCCAGTACAAAATTCTCATTGACAACAAATTTTGTTATTAAAATCAGAAAATTTGTTTCTATTTATCTATCACCATCATTACTGAAGGACAGAACAAAGAAAACAAAAATGAAATTGGTTCATTAACAAGTTTATTAGCTAAAAACTAATGAGAAGTGTCAAAGCAAAACAATCCATTAAAAAGCTAAAAGGGACAGTCTTGTTGAAACTGCTTGCAAATTGTTTTGATGTTTTTCGCATGTGTTACGA